>NW_009695907.1:0-23138 GCF_000703405.1 Apaloderma vittatum | reverse complement strand
CTTTCCCTAGGACAATGTTGACAAGAAGATAGTCTGAAGGGCTGAAATTTTAAGTCTGGTGGGTGAAAAATCCAAGTGTAAGAGCTACAAAAATATGTGGTAGATACACAATGTATTAAGAACTAAACACGGCTTTTAGTTTTCTTGATGTAGTAGATGGTGGTAATTAACAACAATTATAACAATTGTGAAGCTTTTGAAAAAGCTCCCCCAGGAATCTAAGGGGCAGAGTGACTAGGAAAAAGAATTACTGGTAAATTCAATACAAGGAAGTGATGCACATGTTGAAATCCAGTCCTAGCTTCACCTCTGAATAAGGGACATGAGCTAACCAGCGTGACTCAAAAATCAAGACACTGCATAACAAAAAAAACAAACCACGAGACAAGTTTGTGAGTGCACTGACCATGAGGGAGAGAAAAGGTGAGAAGGATCTTTTCTCTCTTTCCTTATGGTTCTTTAGCTTAAAAAATGAACTGAAATGTATGTTGCAAAAGTATGTTGCTAAATATGAAGTACAAAAAAACAATCCCGCTGCCAGCAGCGGGACACTGATCTCTCCATGTAACGGAACAATTCCTAGAAGGATAAGTTTTCCTGGCTTCTCATTTTCTTCCTCCCACTCCATGCATGCAAGAGGGCATACAATGGGGAAGCCACATGTGCCACATCCAGCTGGAAAGGAGAGACGTTATTACAAAATAGACTTGACTACATGCTTTCTTGTTGAGGGCAAGCTGAATGTAACCAATTCTCACATCCAATTCATCAAACCTTGTTAAGCAGAGAGCGTACATCTAAGAATGACCATCTTGGTTTTTATTTTAACTTTAAATAAACAAACATATAAATATACAAAATTATAAGACAGCTCTAATACACTACAATGAAATCTACTAAAGCAACTACGATACAATTGTATGTTATACCTTGATGGCTATTTTCTGATACAAGCAAAATTCTGACTTCTCTCACAGAATCCCACAAAAAAAGAAAGCAAAAATAGTGTAAAATGAATCTTGACTCTTTTTTCTTTCTAGGATTAAGGGCAGACGTATTGGAATTGTATGACAGGAAGTTGCAGGAAGAAGAACAAAGAAAAGACTTAGACCAAAACAGGAGCTAAGATAACATGAAAGGCTTCAAACACTCCCTTTTAACTGAAATGTGTTGTAATTAAAGCCAATTTTAATAATGGAGACCATTAAGGGTTTCATTCACATTTTTCTCATTCCTTCTTTTTCATTTAGGCTGACAGGACTCTCTCCACTGCTTAGTATTGCCAGCAATCTCAGACAAAACCCCAAACCTTCGATTACACCAAACACATCCAAAACTTGACAAATGTCACCCTTACCTCTAAGGATAACCCTTAGAAAGGTGGCAAGATTCTTAACAACCTCCTCTTTGTAATCCTCAACCCACCTGAGACCAATTTATTTTTCAGAAGAAAGTAAACAAGACGTATCTTAGGAGTGTTCAGAGCTTACATCCTTCCTGACCTCCAGCAGGACAGAGCCAGACTGGCCCACCGGAACACAGACAGAACGCCGCTGTTCTCAGGCTGACAATTTCTTTCTGTATCCAGCAGAGGTGACAGAAGTCACTGCTGTGTTCCTCTCCCTGTTACTCAGCATGTTCATGGTTTAGCCCCACAAATGACGTGAGCTGACAGAACACTGTCTGTAAGCAATCCGTAATCCTCTGGCTACAACCACCTGGTTAGCACACCCAGTTTAGGCAGGCAGTCTCTCAGCCCAGGCATGCAGCAGAGCCGGGGTTATGGGGATTTCTAGCAAAGATGAAGTGACAGGCAATTTGGCATTCTTCCCCCCCAGCCTAGCCGGATGAAGAAAGGGACCCATGTCCACAGCTATATGAAACTGTGCCAGCAGCTAGCTATTCTAGTCGTACTCTCAGGGAACAAAAGTCCTGGGCATACCTCAGTTCCATTTCAACCCGCTTGGTTCAAAATTAAACAATTTATTTGCAACTGCTATTCCCCCAAAGCACCTCAGGTCTTGGGACCAGAATGCTCTCCTCTCCACACTGTGCTTCTCTAATGGCAGATCAGACCCAGCAGTGACAAGTGTATTCTGTGGAGATTATACTTTTCGTTAATTGGCCGTGTTCAACATAAAGAAAGGGAGTAGGATAAATAGATTAGTCTGGTTCTGTACAAGCCATGGTGGCAGATGAAAAGAGCACTGAACAGGGAAAATGAAGGAAACATGAAATAAGCAAATTACACAGACACAAGATTAGTTCAGGCTTTCTGTTGATCACAAGAATTGCATTTTATCACTCCAGATAAGACATCCCACACTGTCACCGATTTAAAGCTTATCTGCGGCGACGGCACTTTATGTACCCGTGCATATGGGGATGACTGCAGCTACAATCTGTGAGTTACGCTTTTAATGTGCTTGATATTACAAGCATGCAGTAAGCATTTTAATATGGCCAGGTATCAAGTCATATATCTTGGAAGAAACAAGACAGGCAATACTGATAGAAATGGAGCTGTGACTTGAAAAGCAACAGCTCTAAAATATGATAGAAGGGTCTTCGCTGAGAACTCATCTAAACAAGAGTTTCTCACAGAGAAAAGGGGACATGTCTAACAGCACACAGAGTATTTCTTTTTGACTGTATTCTAAGATAGCCCATGTGCCCTTTGCTAACATACATATTTCAAGAGGAATGCGAATAATCTTGAAAAGGTTCAGAGAAAACAAAGTTCTCAGTGGTTCAGTAAACACAAGCTTTTCAGGAGGTGGCTACGAGTTACTTTGATCTCAATCTACATATTCCTAGAGGAAAAGAGAACAGAAGCATTTGTCAGTCCAGCAGACAAAGTTTATAACTGCTACTGAGAGTGGAAACTACAATTTGGAAATCTGTACCAGAATTAACACAAAGTCTTAAGGGAGAAGGCAATTATTTGAAGATTTTACCAGAGGAAACAATGGGGCTTCCATTGTGCGCTATTTAAAAATCAAGATTGGAAGTTCTTTTCCAAAAAGCTATGTTTTTACCTTAATCAGCCCATGAATATCCTATGTGTCATACAGAATCTCAGACTAGAATACCACAAATTTCCCCTCTGGGCATATAAGCTATTAATGCATATTTTGGAATTCATGCAGACTGAAAAAAATGAGAAAGATGTACGCTAGTGAAAAAAACATCCTGGTGACTAAGCAGCTATTTTGCTCCTGAAATCCAACTAGTATTTAACAGGTTGTTCTGGTGATACGCACTAGAAATCAGGTCAGGAAGTTTAGATGATTATTACATGTAACTGTTCCTAAGAGACTGATGATGAGATCAGAAACTAAAAGTACGAGAGTCTCAGCTAGAAAAGACTCGAATGGCACCCCAGTTCTGCTCCAGCATTCTACAGACACAAGAAACTGCAGATGGGGGCACACTAAGTCTTTCTATACCATGAGCTAAATATTTAAATGTCACAGTATTTACTACGACGCAAACTAAAATTTCCTTTTAAGACATGTCACATGGCTTACAGTGCAGCAAGCACAGACACAAACCTGAGAAATCAGAATCAAATATGCACAGCTAATATATGCATTTTTCTCAGGACAGTAGCCAAGAAGCGTTCAGCTCTACCTTTTTATTACCTCTGGCAACATTCTCCCATTTCTCTTAAGCTTTCGTTTTGTTTTGTCTCACAGATGGGCGGTTTACTTGTATCTACCATTTTTCAGTAATTTATTCTGTATAATAACAGTTACCAGACTAAATGTTGCTTTTGTGGTTCAGAAAACTGTGCGAGACCAATGTTCCCACGTCAATTAAGAGAAAAGGAAAGAAAACATGAAACACAGGTGCTCTTACACTGTCATATTATTCGGTCCTTCATATGGCACAGTATGTCCTGATCAGTTCATTTATCAGGCTGAAAACAAGTCTTTTTAGGCAAGAGGGAAGGCATGCAAAGTATATGGGTACAGAGGTAACTTGGGAGAAATCCAGTTATTAGTAAGTAATCGCTTTTCTTTGAAAATGACATGGAAGAGATGCTCCCAGGTGTGCTGGCCTGGAAGAAGGAGCTCCAGAAAAGTACAGTGGACAAAAAGCAGAGACAACTATGAGTTTAACAACACAATACTCTTGAACTTAGCAAAAATGTGACCAAACCTTGGTGGTGTTACTCTGCAGCTCTCATCTGCAGATGGGAGACAATACAAAAATACACTATTTGAGAAAAAAACCTTTGTTATTACTACAGGGAGATAAAATGAGATTGAACATTTCTAGGGTCTTTATTGAAGCACAATTTCCAGTTCAAAATGCAGCACATTTATCTTTCTAGGTAAATAGCAATCATCAGTTGCTATTTATCAATCTAGAGAGAGGTTTCACCTCAACCCATATATTCCTACAGGGAAACAGAACATCAATCTACACAGAGCTTTCCTCATCAGAAAAATGCCAAAATGTTCAATTTATTTATTTATATATGTTTATTTTCAGGAAAAAAACCTTAATAGATTTAGTAAGAAGGGACACTTAAATTCAGTTCTGCTTTATTATGTTGATCAAAATAAATTTGCTCAAGTATATGAGTATAGAAAACTCACCTTCCAGAAATTATCTACTTTGCCATAAACGAGAGATTGATTCTGTCTTTTGATGTCATTAATGTGTTTAATGTCACTGGAATTCAGATGCTGCTCTACCACAAATCCAAGGAAGCTGTTATCCGGTGTGTGAGCTGTAAGGAAAGGAGTGTATTCAAAATCTTTTTAAAGTACCAGTTAATGCTATAAAAGCGTGAATGTTGTAAAATTGTGAACGTTGTCAGAAAAGTAGGTATGAGGAACATAATATCCCACAGATTACTTCCTTTACATTCATACCGAGAGATACGTTTACTTGCTTTATTATTGAGAATAGTTCTCATTAAGTCCTGCTGCATATGTCTTCTGAAGCAAACAGTTATTTTCTGGCTTGCTTCTGACAATAAAAATTTTATAGCTGGATAGAGGCCAACGATAATGATTTGTTTGTCTGCTGAGCTTTACTTTATTATTAGAGATAAGATAAGCAGAACAAATCCAGCTTGACAGTCTCAGAGATGCAATATCAACAATCTGAAAAAACCAAATAGCTTTATGCTTGTTAACAAAGCTGTATATTGCTCAGTGTCGTAAGTAAATTTTATTGCATTTCTTGGGTTCACCTCCTATACTGGAAGAGCTAAGACCAACCATCTAATTCACTGCATATACCCATGCTAGTTACTAGCCTACAAATTCACATTATGCAGATCAGAATACAAATTTCACTGCCTTGTTCACTCAGATATATCTGTCATAAAATATTGAAAGATGACAGCTGAAGTTAGAAAAATTGTTGTTAATCCTGTGCCCAGACAAAAGAAGTGTATGCAAACGACCTGCAATTTACTCCTAAGTTTTTGGTATTATTTTATCCTCTGTTGAGCTTTTTGCAGCAGTAACATGCAGCAATACTAAACACAGTCCTCTCCTGTAAAGGCACAGGCTCATTAAAACTAAGTTTTTTTTTCCAGGGATGGACTCCAAAATTCAAGGCTTCAGGTAAAAATCCATCCCTACAATCTAAAAATTACTCCAACGTGCTGGATTTTTGCGCCTCTCTAAAAAGCATCAGTTAGAAATAGGCTGCGATAAACACCAGGATCTCCTCTGTAAGTCTCCTTTTTAAATTCTGTCATACCAGCGGAAAGACAAACACATTTTGCAAGGTTAAAAAAAACCCAAAACACAAATCAAACAAACCAACCAATGCAAAGACAGTATGATGCATGCAGTGCTAAATCTATAGTCAGAGGTTACTGCAGTTACGAGTTTTGGATTCCTAAAAATCAGCCGACAGATAATGCAATAAACAGAGAAAACATACACGGTGTACACTTCCCTCTGCCATTACACTTAGTCTTTCAATTGACAATTACTTCTTTTTCACAAAAAATACCTCGGCAACAACTAGGCACTCACTTAGACCCAAGGACTTTTTAGAATTTAGCACAGCAAATGGCACATTGCAAATATGCCTGAAAAGGGGCATTTTTCCATCCTTTCATTTTTTTTTTGCATGAGAGACTGCATTCACCGGGGAGGCACAGCAGTACGCACTCAAAAGAAAAATAAATCTTTGTTAAAGTTAGCCCTTAGAATTGGTAGAATTCAGTGCCTCAACCATCAATGACAGGAAGCACTCAGATGGACCTGTAAGCAAGATCATGCAGTTTTAAAAGTACAAGTGCTGTTATTTTGCATAAAAGAATTTAAGTAAAAACCATAAGAATAGGAAAAAACCCTCTTGCTTCTGTAAAGCTCGGAGAATAGTTAAGCATTTGGTAATAAGCCACAGGTTTGAATATGGCCTGCTTGTTGCTCAGTAATAATTTTCTGCCCTTACAATCAGAGTTCTCAAAACATAATAGAGTCTGGGGATCTTGGGAAGCTGTCCAGGGTTCCAATTTGTCATAAAATCTTTACTGATGCATAACATGCACTTTTAATCACAACCCCATAAAGATGGTGCTATCTCTGCAGCTGAGAAAAACAAACAAAAAAAACTTTAAATATCACAAAACACATGGATTCCTCTTTACCTAACACAAAAAGCAGCAAAATCCTTCAACAATGTATAGTACTGGAATTGCTCGTTTCAGAATAAGTTTTCTTGCCACCTATTTACCACTTTTGCTGCAAAGAAAAATCTGCAGTCATTTCCAGTAGTAAAAATTGGAAACAGTTATTTATTGAAATTCCAATATAGTTACACTCTGGTGAAAATTCATTATAAAGGGATTTGTTCGAGGCAAGAGACTGTAACAGCATTCCATATGGCCACTACAGAAATCTTCTCTACAGAGAAGATTTACTTTCCTCTGCATTTCATGGAGTGGGACTGAGGAGTGCACACACACAGCCATACCACAAACACTCATGCAATTATTTTCCTCAAATGTATCATCAGCTTTGGTGCTATCTTGAACAGGACCTCAAACACAAATTTCCCAGCAGCTGGACTACGTATATACAGCACAACTGAGCTTTTGGCTTCGTTTTCACTTACGACGTAAACCAATAAATATTGGCAAATCATGTGGATATGGAACAAGCTGTGCTTACTAACGTCCAGACACAAACTCTGCAACCACTTCCAAGTCCCATTTCCCCACCACACGTTTTGTTATTCGCTTCGAAACAACTGTGAAAGCAGTCTTTCATCTTCTGAACAACCTTCACTTGTATTTCTCTGGAAAAACTTGCACAGCAAAATGTTGACAGACAAAACACGCCTCTCAAGATTTTCACAGGGCAACTGAAATCAGAAGCATGTCAACCTGATGGTAGAATGTATATTTCCACTACGAAAAGCAGAAAAGTTTGAAAGACCTGTCTATGAAGTGTGGTGAGAGAACAGCGCACACCCTGGCTTTAGTCTCAGACAGGGACAGCTACCAAACTTTGGAGGTCAGGCTGCTCGTTACCAAGCGTTTCTTTACAGACTTGGGCTCAGAAGCTGCTGCACACAACAGCATGCACCTGCCCCTTTCCTACACCTCACTTACCCTCATCAAGCTAGCCTGCAGCAGTGAATCTTTCTGCATCTTTCAGAGGTAACAAATTTGAACCACTACAACACGCAAGAGAATCACAGAATCATAGAATGGCCTAGGCTGGAAGGGACCTTAGAGATCATTTAATCCAACCTCTCTGTCATGGGCAGGGATGCCTCTCAACTAGATCAGGCATCAAATCCCTTGATTCTAGAACCTAGTTCCATAAAGTCAAAACTTGGGGCTGGAGCAGGTCACAGTAATCATTTAACCTCATCCAATTTTTAGAGAACTTCTATTTTTGGGTTGTGTGTCCTGTTGAAGATTTTTTTTTATTATATTTAATGATGCTTCAAAGATCTTCAGCAATGATGAAACCTACTACTTGTTTTTCAATAGTTTTCTATGTTACTGGCAAATAAATGTGAATCAGTTCAACTCAGAATGAATGCTCAGAAAATCAAGACAAGTTAGGTGAAAATTCTGAGAAATTCACAAAAAGGTAAAGCTAAAAATTATAAACTAACACTCAGCAAAAATAATCTTGAAGGCAAAGAAATAGCAATGGCATTGTGCTGCTCAGTTGTTGAAGGAAAAAAGCAGAAAAACAACAACATAGTTACAAACTTCAGTTTAATATGATGAAATGCAAGAAAGCAGTTTATTAAAAAGGCAGCCTAGCAAATTTTCCAAAAACTTAATGCTCGATAGCAGAATTTGAGAAAGCAATCCTAACAGAAGTGATGCTTGAAGGAAAAGCCAGTCACCACTTTCCACACATACCCTGAGAATCCAGTTCGCTACCATTATTTACATTAAGTTGATATTGTTATTTTCTAGTTGTTGGATGGAAGCACGAAAGAGCTTTTGCATAGACTACAGGCACTTACTGACATGATTCTGCCCATTTGGCAGCTGCATTTTATTAAATCATGAACTTGTCTTTCATAACACAAAAATTCTTCTCAACAACAGCATTCCCTTTTAAAGCTCCAAACTATTCATAAACACGGGGATACTTACGGAACATTGTATAAAACTGCTGTGGATTAAGGTTCCACTTTCCCCAAGGTGTCTTGTGGCCTTTAGACTGGGCATAATGGGCATGATTAAACTCTGGTTCAGTTCCAAAGGAATCCAGAACTCTTAACATACATCTAAAAGAAAAAGAAAAATTTACTGTAGGTTCATATACGTATGTATACATAAACATGTGTGTTTATTTATACATGGTTATGATAATTAGGATGTGTTTTGATTTTGTTTGCAAATGTGGATGATTTATAAACTGAAGGTACATTTTCATTTCAAACATTTCTATTCATACTACATTCACAAAGGCGTTATGATCAACAAATTCAAGGATATATAAGACATTCAAATAGAAACCCTGGGGCTTATTTTGGGTTTCTTTGTTCTTGCAGAATGAAGTTCTGTGTTAATACCCAAGTAGAGCTTATGGGAATGGTACTGTGGTCACCTACATTCCTGGGGCTCTGAAGTAGAATACAGGCAGAAAAAGAGAGGATTCTTCACCAATTTTCTAATGCTCTCATACCACAATGCAACAGCCAAGGGCCACATATCAAGAAGATCAGAGCATAACAGTACTTTGTTTTTAGATAACTGTATTTAGTTTACAGGTTCTGACTTTTGGGTCACTTGGACCTACTGGAGAAGCACTGAAGACAGTTTAACTTGGGAAGGCTTGCAGTCAGAAAAGATCATTTATTTGTTTATGACCCATTTTCTCACAGACTTTTGAAGAAACTATATAAAAGTCAAATGTCTGCAACAACAAGTCTACAACTGCAAGAAACCTTGGCACTGGATTACAAAGGGTGTGGGATGAGAAAACTGCACTCAGTCCTTTATTAATCTCCTATTAATTCCTTGAAAAAAAACCAAAAAACTTCATTTATGAGCGGCTTCTTTCACAAAAAGGGCCCACAGTACATGAAAGGCAGAAAAAGCCTCAGCATGAAGAAGGTGGCATGCATTCTAGCATACAGATTCTAGAAGTTATGTTTCCAAAATGCAGTCTGCCAAACCTTTGACGTGGTTTGGAGAGGAACTTTATGGCCTTCATACCGACCATTGGCCTCACCACAAATTAATCAGATTATATGGCTCCAAAGCTGCTGACGCATCCATTCTCCATCCCTCTACAAATAAAATTTTCAGAAAAAACAACCTTAAACAGGATGTGTTCCTACATCATATGCCACTCCTGTTACTGCACGTGAACTCCTGTCACTGCACACTCTATCACTGGGCTTGTATGAGCTAAGGAAGAGACACAAGCTCACAAGTGGCAGAGAGAAAGCTGGAATAGTTACTATTAAAAATGGCTACATTTCCCAGTCTTCATCACTTTTTGTGCTCCAAGCCCATACACCTTCTGCTCAGTGACATGCCAGGATTTTGGCTTTAGAATGTGGAAGAATTTAGCCTACAAAAGGTTAAAGGAAAGAATTTAAACCGCCCAAAATAATCTACGTATTTTTTATGTTTCCCCTTTCTCTAAACTATCCATTTAATTGGAAAATAAAATAAAAAAACCACAGCAACTTTTAAATTCTCATGTGAAATGCCACCTTTGTATTTGAAAGTAAAAACAGAGCAAATTTACCTTTTTTTAATCTTCAGAGAGATCTTTTAGGCAAAAAGAAAGTCAAAATATACAACACATTGTGATTCACTAAACAACAAAGCCGACAGATCAGTTTCTGTACAGTGTTTTATGTCAACTGTTCTCAATGAAAATATTTTACAACAGTGGTAATTATGTCTCCCTCATACAAAATACTCCAGCAGGACCAAAACAACTTCTGCACTGATGAATCATTCACTAATAAAAGCCCTCTTATTTCTTGGCAGGCCTTAAAACAAAATTCTTATCAGCTTTTGAGCCAGGTACTTGAGTACTGGAAAATGAAAAATGGGCAAAAGCTACTTACAAACAGCAACATTACTGGAGTTTGTCAAATTATATATGTAAGAAGCACTAAGTTGCCTGTGATCATCTCTAAGTGTTTTGTTTCCACTCTTTTTTCTGAGTTCAGATATACAGTAAGTAGCACTAATTGTGTAACTATCTCCAGTACACACAGGGTCTCTGCAGCAAGACAGGAAATGTGATGCAACGGAAACTAAGCTAAATCAGAAAGCAGGGAAAACGAAAATATTTATATGATTCGAGCATAAAGTCAGTCACAAAAGAGATCACAGAAGAAAGTGCAGAAAAGGTCTGAGAGATCAAGGTTCACATGGTAAACCAAATCCCTGAAATGCAGCAGAAAAGAACTGGTAAAGTTATAAACTTTAGACATTAATGTAATTAATGCCAGTTAGGGCAAACTAGTATTTTAACACATGTAGGAATGCCTCAATTGTCTGCCTAAGTACTATATTCTCCATTTGTCTCACTTAGTGGTTTAGAACTCTTTCAGTTGAACTTTTTAAACCGAAAAGATTTATTTTGTACACAAAGCATTTATAAAGTGAAATAATCCCTTGTGTAAATGAAAAAAAGATATTTTTTAAAGTCAGTCATATATTTTAAATAAAAATGTGAATTTAGTGTGATTTTAACTGAGTTTTTCACTCCGTTCCCCTTTCCTTCCTAGGATGTCACCTAGCTTAGCAGTAAAGTTGCCGAGAACTACAGCATACCTTGGAATTAGTGTCAGACTGATAAGTCTATTCACTGACCAATTGAAATCGGGATTGGTGGGTAGCAAACTGCTTATAGAAACATCCACACGTTCAAGTGAGCATTTTTCCATAAATCTTGGCCGTAAGCACAGTCTTAACTGGGCTGTCCTAGTGGTAGTATTTATACACATTTATTCATCCTGCCCTCCTACCTGAGGTTATAATTCTTCTCTACTCACACAGACAAGCAATGCCATCCAGCAGCAGCCGTTGCTGTCAGCAACCAGTGCTTACTCCAGCATCAACTGTTAAATAAAGGGTCCGTATGTGTCTGTGGCTGCAGACAGCTTGGGAGCAAGCTGGTCAAAACCCAACCAGTTCTGGTTTGGAAGCTCTGTAGGTGCACTGAGCTCAGGCACAGCAATGTGCCCGCGCAGATACAGGGACTCCAGACTGTTTTGGCTTATGCCCAGCTAGCGCAGATCCTGAGCAGCTCGTATGGAAATCCTTGCAGATACACTGTACATTAACATTCAGGGCACTCAGTACTTGCATTTAAAATGTAAAAAGTTAGTCAGAAAATAAGCCTCCTAAAAGAGATGTATTCTAGAGAACATGTAAGAAGAGGCAATGTTGCTCATTTTTCAGGATAGCTGTCACGTTATTTTATTTCAAGAATAAAGCCAGTTGGATTTTTGGCATATGGGAATGAGTCATTGCTAGAGAGACTGTAGAAAAAAGAAAAAAAAATACCAGATTCTTATGTGCTGTATGGAGGATGCGGGTGCTAAGAAAGGCAATGAGCTGCACTCCTCACACTATATTAAGCTACTAATTTTTTTTTTGTTTCATTGCACATAAAGCTGCATTCAAATACCCAGACTTCAGAACTGAAAATTCAGCATGTCCAAGCATTCTTCTGCCAGAAAATAAGGTGCGCTCAAAAATGAGACCTGTTTTTTATATTTCCATGCACCAATTATAGCACAGATGAAGCACATACTACCAATAGTCACTGGTTCTACAGATCGCAGATGTACAGAACAGTATTTCATTTATTCAGAAACACTCATCCCTGAGAGCAGAAGGGTCATTCTTTTGAGCTAGCAGTTCCAGAAACCTCTTTTGCAATTACCAGAAGTTTCCCCAGGGCTCAAGTTCACTCACACAGATTATATACGGCACTCTTACCAAGAGACGGTTCTGAAGGCAGACGCTTATTCTACCTCTCCATTCTGATCTGAAGTGAATAAAGCTTTAATTTATTTGTATTGGAGCCTGGTCTTCCTAAACCAGACTGAGCTGACCCACACATATCTGCTAGAAAATTACATGGCACAAAGCAAAACACTTCTTTCCAGACAAGAATTACTTCTACCAACATTAAATACAACTGAGTAAGCCAAGTTCATAAAGAACAAGGGCTATATAAGGCAGATTTATTTGCAATAATGATTATTTTACTGGAGTTAAACAACAACATATAAC
Source organism: Apaloderma vittatum (assembly GCF_000703405.1). NCBI lineage: Eukaryota > Metazoa > Chordata > Aves > Trogoniformes > Trogonidae > Apaloderma > Apaloderma vittatum. The sequence goes on along the minus strand of NW_009695907.1, from coordinate 10,411 downwards.
TATGCTTTTATAGTGGACTTACTAGTTTTAATTTAAAGATATTTTGATGACAGTACTTATGAGGTAGCTCACATGCTGATAGACAAAAACCCACTCCTGCAAGAGAGTCCTCCAACAGGAGAGAGCATGCACAAAGCTGTGAGTTAATTCTTCTCTAATCAATTCAGGTGGTCTCTGCTAGACTCTGGACCTTGTTTGGTACTACAAAACAGGAATTTTAAGTAATGAAATTCCTTTTTAAGAAAAGCAAAATGAAGAAAAAGCAGTATATAAGACATTCTAGAGCCTGGTAGAGACGGGAGTGAAGTAATTTATTCCCCAGAACCATATTAGAAAAAGCAGCAATAGGCAATTTACAAGAAATGAGGACAAGAAAAACATTTTAAAGGAAATCTTAACAATATAAAACAATATAAAATAGGGCATCTTTTGCAGTCTTCAGTAAAAGATTAGTCAAAAACCTCTCAACAAGGACAAACACATCCAATCAACTTTTCAGCCAGGCTATGAACTAGATCAGATTCCATTCCACCCCATTCCATGAAATCTAATATTGCAGAAAAGAGGCATTAAGACTTTTTTTCCTTCTTCGAAAGTCTGACAAAACCTCCTATACTAACTAAGGCATTTATTTAGAGTTAAATTTAATTCTACTCTCTTAAAACAGAAAAAGTCAGTCATTACCACAATTTAGGAAGCAATGAAAACCAGACTGATGATTTAAGATTTAATGATTCACGAAATAAGCAAGAAAAATTGAAGAGCTAATCTAATAATCTCAATGTCATGCTGCATTTCTATATCCCTGTTACAGGATACACCAAATAGGAAACTGAAAGCAAAATGGATGAAGCATTTTAAATTTATAAGCATGGTTTTATATCCTGACCACAATACCATGTGTGATCGCCTTGTCACAGTTGCATCTGGCAGACAAACAACCAACTGTAGCTCAGTGGAAAATGGGATTATCTTTATTAGCAGGCTCCTAAAAACCAGAATATCCGTTTACTCCTCTGCTTCAAAAGAGAGATTAAGAGTAACCTAATCTGCAACATTGATCACAGCACTCTCATTTAAAATTACGTTGGAAAGATTCTATGCTCTAGAAAATCCTGAGGTTGGAAGAAAACAATTTTTCTCTCTGCAGTGAACAGGTTTCAATACCTTCCTTGAAGTAGGATTTACTGGACTTAACAGATCATGAAACACAACTAATTCAATTAGTTATAGAAAAATTAAACTCAGTAATTCAGATTTGGTTCTACTTCATGGTGATATGTACTCATACAACACATGGGAGGCTTGTTGATTTCAAATTATTGACAAAAAGAAACACGGTTCTAAAACTGCAGACCCTACGAAGGCTGTACAGAGCAGTTTCTTGCGACCACCATCTTCCATTTCTAATGGAAAGATGTTTCTAGACTACAGAAGCCTGAAAAACTGCATTAGACGTATCCCTGAAGAAAACTCTCTGCCAAGTGTCTGAAGGGATGGAACAGCAAGAACTGCAATGCACTTGCTGGGCAATACAATTAGAATAGATAAATCTCCACAATCATCAGTCCAGTATGGCTACAAACCCTGACAGGCAAAACATGGATTTTGTATTCCAATTAAACAACAAATTCCAATAATCTCCCAGTTTGTCCACTAATTTAGAGAACTGGGGGGGAGGGGAGTGTGCAAAGAAAGGAGGGAAGAAAGGCAGAGATAATGACTCAGCAGGATAATATAATCTGTTAAGATTAAATACCCTTGAATTCAAAAACCCCAAACTTGCTGGGGGGGTAAAGATGGTATGTAACAAACAGGTCCCTTTATTTCTAAGAGTGAGAGACAATGGAGAACCACATTTTCACTTTTAAATAAATTCAAATTCATGTGAATGTACTCAACATTTTCACATGTGTCATTCAACAGAAAACTCTTTAACAAAGCAGTTAAGAGGTCAAGTAAGTGTTATACTCACTGGTAATGTACCCATGACGGACCAAGGGTTTTCTTAAACTGAGTGAGTCCCACAATATCAATGTAAATAAGTTCTACAACTTTATCACCCTGGGTAGGACAGCCAGACCTGTTCCCTACAACCTTCTTCATAATCCTAGACAAAGAAAGAATGGACATGCAAATATATTAACTTTCCAAACACCCTGAACAGATGCTGTAATACTATTTATACCAATAATTCTTCTTTCAAAAAAACCCTTTACTCTTATCTTTTGCAAAAAAGGAACCATATAAAAACATTCAAGTGATAAAGATGCTCAGCATTTATTAAAGACAAATGTTTATATATAGTAAAGCATAAATTTTCATTAAAAACCTCCTCTGGTTTAAACAAGAGAGTAATATGGCTGGAATGTTTCAAAATAGCATGTTTTGAAATTATTTGAAATAATTTCTGACTTCTATGGACAACTTCATAGAATAAGAGTCCTCTACAAAATGATGCTGTCACGTTCGTTACTAAAAATGAAATCTACAGAAAAAAAAAGTATGTGCTCAAGCTTAAACAGATGTTTTATGCCTTATGCTGAACTAGCATGTAAAGCAAGGTGGCAATTTGACTTAACATAAGCAATTAACTACAGCAAAAGTAATGTGTTTAAAGGATTAAAAACCTTTATTTCAAAATGAGATACTGAGTAAAGAGTATCAGAAACTGAGTAAGAGGACCCAGAATTGTCCGTAACATTTCCTATTGCAGCTGGTTAAAGCACCTGGAATGTTAAAGAATAAGCTGCTTAGTTTGAATTTTACAACATTCATTTATGAAGTCTTGGGAGCCTGAAGCTACAGTGAAAACACATTACCCTTTTCATAGCACATATACTTAGCTCATGAAAATAATCTTATCATCTGTTTAGTGAACTACCACTTTCATTTTATGCTTCAAGAAATTATATACTGTTAACAGAAGCTTCAAGATTTTACAGTTCATTTTTGTATTCCAGTTTCCAAAGTGAAAGTAATCTCCTTACTCCTTGAGCTCTGCCAGTGAAGCTGAAATCCTGATGTCATGGCCCAGTAAGTAGAGAGATGTAATTAAATCACTCCACTGGACTAATTCACCAAGTGGGCCACCGCTAAATGCATTTTCTGCAATCTTGAATCCAGATTCTTTTGTCAAAAGCCCCAGATGAACAAGAATCTGGAAAGGAAAGTCATATGTCAGAGTTATTGACATTAAACATTCAGCTATTATACCTCATAGCATTTTTTTCTTTCTATTAAATTCCAACTACGGCCAAAAAAATCAACCAAGAAAATCAAATACTCCCATCTCAATAATTTAATTTTGTAATGGATTCCTAGAACAGTGATTATAAGAATGTTACTGCATTGTTTTGCACTATTATGTGCCACCAGATCAGTAATTAAATAAACCCCCAAAACTAGTGTTATTCACAAAATAATCTGTAATTTTGCACAGAAAGTTTTGGCTCATGTTAACTTATTTTGATTGAATAATCACTTTTATTCTCAAGTAGGATACACTAGCTTATGCAAGAGAGTATAGTTAAGGAAGGTTATGCTGTTGTGAACACACCATTAAGAACTTGGGAAGACTGCAGAAGAATTACAGGATGCTTTCCAAACCTCTCCTCTCCATTGTCACTGGAGGAAGAGTTTTCTCTGTAGTTCCTTGAAATTTGTGTTTGCCTTTCTAACAACACACACAAGTTGAGTTTCAAACACTTTGCTACATATCTGAGTGGGGTACAAGCAAAAAACTCCCACACACCAAAAACCTTTTCCCTCACTCTTTCTAAAGAAGCAACATTCAAAAAACCATTTTGTCTTAATCTCTTGCAGCTCCCAGAACTGAACTGGACATACTACAAGGAAATTGTCCTGTGCTTTACAGAGCAATCTCAAAGGACTTTTAAAAACAAAGAATAAGCGCTAGGGCATTCCATCAAAACTGTCTGTGCAGAACATACTGCATCTGTTTATTCTTGAATTTATATATTCTCAGATGATACATTTCTTTACTAGCTGGAGGGCTGCGGGAAAGACAAGGGTTGCTCCTTGACAGAGGAGTGAGCCTGCCCGAGGACTGTGGGATGTGACTGACATGACACTTAAGGATAGTTTAGTGGTCATTGTTAATGTTGGCTTGACAGTTGTACTAGAGGTCTTTTAGAGATCTTTTCCAACCCTAATGATTCTCTGATTCTACAAGAGCAGCAGCATGAAACCCAGGGCTCAAGAGAGGACTGAGACTACCATCAAAGAGCTAAGCTGCAGCCACCAGGCTTAAAAGAGAGGCTGAACCAAGACTGCGGAGGTGGGGGGCTGCTGGCACTCAGGATGGGCTCCAGTAAGAACAGGAAATACACTGCTGTGTTTACATTTTTTGTCTTTACCTTAACTAGTTGAAGTAACAAACAAACAAACAAACAAAATTTAAATCAAATGAAATGGAACTTTTCACTTTAGGAATCTCACAGGTTTTACATTGAACTCATTACAGAAGGTCTGAACTGATCCAATTCAAAGCTGTGGTCGACTTTAAGTCTATTCAAATCCATGACCAAAAATACATCATTTAAAGTCTCCATTTTGGATGAAAAAAATGTGCAATTGTTGTTTTCTGTAACTACGTAAAACACTCCAGTGTCATCGGCTTGTAGCAAATTCACTATTTCCCCCTTTAGAAAATTCTCCATAGTCTCTATTTTATTCAAAATTAAAGAGGTTAGAAAACTTACTCAAAGATTGACTCATGGCAAGTTTGTAAAACTATTTGTAAAGCAAACACCCCCTGTAACAGTAATTTCAAACAACAAAACACTTCTTGAAACGACGTACAGGTGTAAATACATGCCTTTAAGACATATTTGGTATTTCCACTCTGAAGCTATTTATGGAACAAAAAGCTTAAAGGAGCTGATATAACTGCAAGTGGCAGGAACAAAAAATGTTTTCATTTACCTTTTTTCGTTTTCTCTTCTCCAGATTTTGTTTTTCTGCAAGTGATTTAATTGCTTCAATCCAGGTTCCAGCCATTCGTCTGATGCGTAACATCATCCACCTGAATTCCTCATGTCTTGACATCATTTTGTAGAGATTATCAAAGTTGATACGAATTTCAGCCTTCAATTAAAGCATAAAAAACAACCCAAAAGTAGTTATTCTTCAAATAGTGAACTTTTCAGCAGTGAACATACTTCTCTAATGTGAACTCTGTGCTTTACATTCTTTGTTTAAAAATAAAAAGAAAAAAACATACAATCCTAACACTAAAGTCAAGTTCAGATATTAGTTCCAATATTTCAGGTATCTTTAAATAGACATTTCCTAAAACCACATAAATTACTGTTATTTTTTATTAGCTGTATTTGGTAGTCCCAGAATATGTTTGCAATGATTCACAATGCATTTCTTTCTGCAAGATAAGATTTGCTTCTGTTCATGTGCTTCAAAACGAGGTTAAAGTATCTCTAAAACACAATATAAAATCAGAAGAGAATGCTGAAGGTTCATGTATCATGACTTCTAAATACAAGGAAGCTTCCTATTACGCTATGAATTCTACTAAGGTATAAATTTTAAAGGAAATATTCATTTTAAAGCTAGACTGATCCAAGAACAACTGGCTTTACAAAATGAGACAGCCTATATGTAAAATTATGTGAGCAATGTTCATACACAGTCCAGCAATTATCTTCAAATACCTAAGTGCTACATAATTAGGCCTTAACAGCTCAGAAACAACTCAGTGTGCTGTAGAGTTGTTCATGGAAAAAATGAGGCGTAATCAAAATGTTACTACAAAACTGAAATACAGTTAAATTTCTTCCCTTAAGATATTTTAATATCTAAGGCCCAGATTCACAAGGCAATAAAAAAGGACAGTTTCATATATGGACGCCTAACACTGGTGAACAGTCTATGGATGTGGAACTTTCCTCAGTATTGGTGTACGATATTACATAAATTTAAACACAAAAATGCTTTTAACAGAAATCTACCACCAAGACTACTGCAATACAATGACTGGAGAAAATATACGATTGAGCTATATATATACAGTGAAAGATGTTTTCTGAGGAATAAAAATAGTAAATTCTTAGTAGCATTTATGTGGCACAGGATTCCAGGATCTTTTGCATGAATTACAATTACTGAATTACTTCTCAGGTTTTAATGTTGTTCTTACCATTGTTTTTTGATCAGTTTCTTCATTAGGATTTTTTGCTCTCCAAGGTAAACGAGGACACCAGTTTTCAACCTGTAAAACAATCATACGAAAATAAATTGTCTCTCACTGCCTTCATATTACACCCTTCTATGGCTTAAATAAGACATCACCTGATTAGTAAGCCACTGCAAGGTAGAAATGCTTTTTGCAAGAAAAGTTTAAGATGAATATTTGCAATTTAATACTACTTTAAGCTTGCAAATTTGCAGCTAGAAGTCACATTTAGATATTCACTCATGATAATAAATACAGGAAATAAAATCCTTCCAAGACAGAGGTCAGCTGTTACATGCTCTAAATACATTTTCTCTGACCAGTTCCTAAATGTTTTCAAAAAGTACTATATTTTTTACACTTCTAGATCTTAAGAAATTCTAGGAAGGTGGCAAATATTCCAAAATAGGTACTTTTGGAAAATTTGCCACCTTCCTAGAAGAATTTCTTTACAAAAAAAGCAAAGCCTGATAAAACCCTAGAATCAAAGTTCTACCTTGTAACAATCTAAACAAAAAGTTGAAAGAAGAGCAAAATTGAAACCACCCTATTTGAATGGTGTAAGGGACATAATTAGGGAAGCTGGTTAGATCAGTCGGTTGAGTGTGGTGCTGATAACAGCAAGGGCGCGGGTTCAATCCTCATTCGGTCCCCATGTGTTGCCTGATCTAGTTGAGAGGCGTCCCTGCCCACGACAGGGAGGTTGGTTTAAATGATCTCTAAGGTCCCTTCCAGCCCAGGCCATCTATGCTTCTATGAATTATAACATAAATAACAATATCCACAAGTACAAATAGCTGTAATGCTTAGAGAAACAAAATCAGTGCCAATGCAATACTTCTACTATTGTCTACTAGGAAAAAGTCACTGAAAGCACCTGTGCTCTCTCTAGGCACCTTGCTTGCCCTGTGTAATCTTTATTATTCACGCACCGTTTTGGCACTTTGGGGGAGAAGGACTCTCACCGTTGGAGGCAAACCCACAAAAACAGAAAAATAACTGTATTGTGAAAAGATAAATAAGATAAGTTTATAGGCCAGCTGAGATATCCCATCGATAACAATTAAGTTCACAACTCCCAGAAAATTAGAAGTCAGAGTTGCTCTTATGGTTCCTCCAGTCACAGATCTGTCAAAACTCAATTTTAGCTTAATTATGCTGCAGCCAGCCTGAAGCATTAGAGATTAAAAGCTTAAGATCATACGAAGTGATTGCCTAGAAGACCAATCACATGAAAACAAATCAGGAGACATCATGACCCCATTAAAGAGAAGAAATGTATCAAGCTTCGATTCCTCAGACAGATTACGTGAAAGCATCTACTCAATGTACTTACTACACACGTGAAAGCAGTGACTTGATCAACCTCTTTTGAAAACATCTGTTTCTTCAGTAGTCTCCAACTCTGGAAACATACTAGAAATCGCAGCAATTAACAGTCCTAACTTTCACTAACTTAAGTTGTGGAATTCCTGGTAGAAAAGAGTCAGTTTGTTTTTTCTTATTTTTACTAGTACAAATAATTTTGAATTATTCCTAATCTAAATTAAGATACAACATTTCAAGGACTACAGTACGTGCCCTTCTCTGGCTTCCTGTACTTCGCGCTGCACCATCAGGCATCCTAAAGGAACTGAAGATTTCTCAGAGCTGCCAAGGACAGCTTGCTGCATGCTTCACCGACTGAAAACCATAATACAGTTCTTTTGTGCTTTTAGAAATATTCCCTCCAGTTAAATTAAATTACAGTAATTTTATTCACAAATAAACACTTAAGGAGTAGACCCAAAGTAACATCAGTGTACGCAGTTGGTGGAATGCTCATTTTTTTCTTCATTGATATTCAGTCAATTCCTCTTTTCAATGGGAAGATCAACTTAACTCACCAGAGGATTTTGAAATACATACTCTTCAAAGTATGCCAGTTGTTTTGTTATTTTCAGGACTGATAAATGCACTGGGAAGAATGCAAAACCATTATCTTATAGAAAAAGGAAAGAATTCTCTTTGCCTTTTTTTTTTTTTTTAATGAGCCAATGGCTCAAAAAGAGCTATCAGGTGGGGGATAACAATTAACAAGAGCATTAAGAAAGAGAATATGAAGCGAATGGGTCTGACATATCACAGGAACAGGAAAGAAGAAAAAAATGTATTAATTTAATGTATTGACACAAGGGAAAGGAGTTGGAAAGGACTGACAAACCTGCCAAAAATATGGACTGACAAATCTTCCAAACAAAGATCATCTGGACCCTGCTCTTCAACCTGTTTATGCACTTCATTTGGTCACTTAAGACAAAACACAGCAGTCATATGCAAGAAAGGAACTAGGACTCCTCTCCCTCCTTTCCAGGACAGCCTTCCTCTCACTGGGTTAACATTTAGCTTATTCTCTCCCTAACAACTGTTACACTGACATGGTCATAGGAAGGCTGTGATATCAGACTACAGATTAACAGTGAAATAAAGACTGTCGGGAAGCAGCAACTGCAGATTTGAAGACTGGTTGTTTTTTGGATGAGTGATATAAACACTAAGCTGTTTTTCAGAACACACTATATTTATCTTTGCACTGTCATATTTTTGAATAAGACCAGCTGTGCCTCTTGGATCTAGTGCTGAATTCAGCGCCAGTCAAATGCATCAGGTAGCCTTCTGATCATGCTCCAGAAACCAGGCCCACCTGAGAAGTCAGGATTTTTAATTGCAGTAGACACAGCACTGTTTAGAGACTGTGCAGCTAACTCCGTAAGGTTAGGTCACACAGTAGTTTAGAAGCTGAAAATTTAAGTGCTACGTGACTGCAGGTATTAGTGAAAAGTTGTTGTTCTGAACTGCTTTGGGATGTAAATGCCCAGATATCTGAGATAATCTCAATTTTGCAGTCTTCCACAGGGCATGTACAAGCTATCTAAGAGGAAACTACAGCAATTTGTGCACATCAGGTGAACAGCATTATTGCTCAGTGTACTTCCATCCATGGTGAAGCACTGCTATTAAGTATCTTATGTCAGTCCCAGAGTGGGAAATAAAATAAACGCACATAGTACTGCAATCTGCAATATCTGGTGAAAGAAGGTACATCTTCCAATTTATTACGCAGTATGAGGGCACATAGAAAACTCAATGCTCACTTAGAAAATCCATTTGAGAATTTGACACGAAGGAGCTGCTCCTGTTTGGAAGGTGACTTTCTCAACTCCTCTAGAAGCTGCAATGCCTATATTTTTTTTAGCGTTTCCTCAGTGACGGGCAGTCATTTTGAAGGTGCTACAAGATCTGTGGTGTGCAAGATGACTGCCTGCCTGCTTAGTGAAACGGAGGAGTGTAAAGTTAACTTTGGATCTGGCTGTTTCCAAAGGCAAATTTCAAACATCGCAGCTCAGTGACACTGTAATATGAAATTTTATACAAAACCATCGATCAACAAATGGTCTCTTCTCTAACATCAGTAATGTGCACTAAATTTGATTCCTCTCTTACACTGGCATCTATGCCTTTTTCAACCAGGGAGAAAGAGACTTATCCCAGTTTAAAATGACAGAAGTAAAGGCCCAATCACCCAAATATAGGCCAATAGGCTAATAGCGGATTCAGGGACAAAGTGCTGACTATCAGCAGCGTTTCAGTTTCTTAGGGACACCTGTAAGATTACTCAAGAAGTTCAAGCTTTTGCTTCTTTACATTTCACACAACAATATTATTTTTGTCGATTTTCTAAGTAATTGTGTAAAATTCAAAGAAACTGGTTCGGCATTACATAACACTGAAGAAGTAACAAATCATTGACTCACCTCAATGTCAGAAATTAGCTCACACACACAGCAGTTGTGGAAAGGGGACTTCCACACAGATGGGAGGCAAACTACAGTAAACTAGTAAACCCAGGATTTGAGGAACCTGTATGATTCCCAGGTGTTTTCACTAAAATAACTACAGCTTGCACTCTGGAAAGAAACCCACACTCAAAATCACCTTCAGTTTGTATTTTTCAGCTTTATCCCCCAAAGCAAAAGTGCAAAGAAAAACAACTGCAACCAAACTATGAATTTTGTTTCCATTAAGTCTGAAGGACTGAAAAAAGGAATTCTCTCTAGTGGTATCCTAGCACATGCACAACAGCTACAGGAGTCTCAAAGACTGCTCGTTGAAACAATTATAGTCTCTCACATGCAGTGGATGTGATCTATCTGGATATCA
>NW_009695906.1:0-16236 GCF_000703405.1 Apaloderma vittatum | reverse complement strand
GGACCTCATCACCCTCCACAACTGCCTGAAGAGAGGATGCAGTCAGATGGGGGTCGGGCTCTTCTCCCGGGCAACCAGTGACAGGACGAGAGGTCACGGCCTGAAACTGTGTCAGGGAAGGTTTAGGTTGGATCTCAGGAAGCACTTGCTCACGGAGAGGGTGCTCAGGCATTGGGATGCACTGCCCAGGGAGGTGGTGGAGTCACCGTCCCTGCAGGTGTTTAAGCAGAGGCTGGATGTGGCACTTAGTGCCATGGTCTGGCTGATGTGATGGTGTTGGGTCATGGACTGACTTGATGATCTCAGAGGTCTTTTCCAGCCTCAATAATTCTCTGATTCTGTGAATGGCTCTAATCACGGAGACAGTCCAGCAATGCATTTCATCCTCTTGCATTTTAACAAAGTCAGTGTTACACTTTAATTTGAATAACATAACTCTCTAAAGAAGTGGTTCAGTGGCATGCACTGTGAATGACCAGGTCAAATTCTGGTGCCCTGGTGGGATATAGGGCTTGTCCCTGTAATCATTGTGTGCCTTTGGCATGCTCTAGGTATCTGAATGCTGAACATACAGATTTTAATTGGCTTCTTGCTGGTGCCTAATCCTTCTCCTACTCTTCACTGTGAGTCTAAGTGATAGAAAAAATTCTAGATCGTACTCTGGTAGTTGAAAGTGCTGATAGTGATATATGATAGCTTTAATAAAGTTATTAATTAGCCTATTCTTCCATAGTTTCATGTTGCATGCAGGTAACATATAGCATGCTAGGAAAAATAAAATAAAAAGGCCCAGTGCGCCACTTTATCATATTCATAGCCTGGACTGAATTTTCAAATCTATTTTTAATTTTTCACCTATACCTTCACTAAAAACAAATAGTTAAAAACTAGGAACCATGCTATAGTCTCTCACTTTTTATTCTTGTTGATTTCTAAAATGACCATGATGGGAGGATAAAGGATTAACTAAAGTAGCAATTATGTTTTAGTGACTTTGACTGCAGTCAACACCTGGCACACTGGTACTGACTGAAGCTTTCATGGCTCTTCATATTCCCAGAAGCCTTTTGAACATTAAGAGCTGGTGTTATGACACATTCTCTTCCTCCTGCAGCTGAGTCCAGACTTCCTAACAATTGCAAAACAGACAAAGCGTCCACAGTTTTCACATGCTCCCCATGCATTGTAACTACTAAGTTACTTCACACTGCTCTGGTTGACACATAGGTGTTGCTCTTAACTATTCAGAGCCAGTGGCTTCTGCACAAGGATTCAAAAAATTCCCTAGTGCACATCACCAAAAACCATCACTGTGTGCAGGAGGGTTGCACATGAGTGTGAACATGCACGCATGTATGTAAATATATGTGCACGGATGTGAACACGTGTGTGTATGTAAATGTATGTGTGTGGGTGTGAATCTGTGCACATGGGTACATATATGCTGGCCTCTGCATCAAGGTAGTGACCCTGTATGTGATGCTGTGAAGGAGAAAATCCAATTATATATCACTTAGCATGCATAACTAAAAATGTTATTATTGGTCATAAAATTACCAAGCCCTTTTAAAAATCAAATCTATGAATAGTGTGACTATATTCCTCAGGCTGACTTCACGCTGTGCAAGGAAGTGCTCCCTCTAATTTGTTTTAACTTTGCCTGCATTATGAGGCTGAGTTGGAGTGGATAATTTTCATTGCAGTGTCTGAGAATTTGAGTTCAGGCAAACTTCTGCAGCTGCTGTGATGGCACAGAGCTTTCTCATACACTATATGGCATTTCCCAAGTCAAAGCACCGCTACCACAAGAATATTTGTTTTCTAAATATGTCCCAAAATGAAATGTCACTACTTTGATGAACAGCTTCTGTAGCAAAATAGCCTGCGTGTGACCAAATGGCAACAGACCACTGTTTACACAAAAAATGACATAATAAAATTAAATGACACTGAACAGCAAAATTCCATGTTATTAAAAAAAAAATCCCCATTAGAGCCAACAGCAAAAAATATTATCTTTTAAAACCTTGAGCATATACAGATTCATCATCTTGACAAACGAGGTAGATGACAGTTAACAAAGATCATTGCTATTTACTGTGCTGTGAATTCCTCTCATAAAATTTCATTTCCAAGGGGAAAACTTACTCACAGTGGACAGGCTGTAAACTACTGGAGGTTCAATGGCAAAGCATATGGATTTATCCTAAAGCTCTGAGGTATCTTCTTTCTCTGATTAGAGGGGTGCTTTTTGTCCATTAATCAATTCTTCCCCTCAAACTCAACACCTTGGCAATACGAGCCCTGACATGACTTGCTTCAGTTTTGCCAGAAAACTACCCTGAAAATTAAGTTCCATAAATGTATTTCAGCACACAAGTCCTTGAGGATACCTGCACAAACTAGTTTATTTCTATTTGGAGAGTGAGAAAAATGTTACATTTGTGAACTTCCTCATGCTGCTAGTAAACTAGGCAAGCTTAATCGTGCAGTAAAAAACATATTAATCAAGAGTTCAAATCAGATTTCTATACACTGATAGCAGAGGCTACAAAAAACACAAAGAAAATCTCAACTGAGGTTGAGTGCTTGCAAAACAACTGCTTCCTAGCTGGTCTGCATACCTTGCTGAGGACACTAAGACACATCTCAGAAATCACAGGCCACAGTTACAGTTCAAAGTCTTCTGAATTTTACTCATAACTCTGAAAAAACCACCGACTTCCCCTGTGCACTCATACATACATTCAAAATTACTGTTTGGGTTACAAATGCATTGGGCTGGGTTATCTTGGGTACTTCAAGATCATTTTCTCCCTATCTCAGTTCACAGCTCATCTAGTCCAGGCTTTGCAAATTGCCCAAACATTGAGAATTGCTATTCCAAAAGATGGGCACCTTATCTGTTACAAAAAGCAGTTACCTTTTTTTCTTAGTCAGCCATGAACATTAAATATCCTACAAGAAATCCGCTTATTCTGAAAGCTGGTGGATTTTATTACCTTGGCAACAAAGTGATCTGTTCAAACTGCTTCTTGCTGTCAGTTTTAGAGGTTTCTGTGTCACAGAAAAAGCAGTGAAGAGCACATGAATAGCTAACTGACCCCTTCCCCTATACCTGCATCAGTTGCTACAGATGGGAGAAAGGACATACTGTGAAAATGAGGTCCCTGGTCGCTCAGAACTCGTGGTAGTTAATAGATGAACTGGATTAAAAATAGATTTTCAATTTTGTGACACTCAGTAACAAAGTCCCAGTTGGGAATGGATTTGGATTTTTATTCTCAATGTATCAAAAGCATATTTTGAATCTTGAGAAGAAAAACAATGGGAAAGAAAATATTTAAACAAAATGCATCTTTTTTCATATCAGTCTTTGGATTTTCATTAACAAATAAGCATCCAAACGCCATCATCAAAGCTTGTTAGAAATAAAAAAGAAAATAAATCATTTTACAGAGATGATTCTGTAACTCCATTTTTCTCAAGCGATTGTGATGTTTGGTTGACTGTTTTCAAAGAAGGAAAAAAAAAAGTGCCTCTGACAAAAACACCTAATGTTCCTGTATTGTTGCACTGATGCACGTCACTGATGGTGAAAAGTCTTTTGCCTCAGCACGAGGATGATAGGGAGCCAGTTTCCCACACACCAGAGCCCACATCCCTGCCCAGACCAAGGCTTCCATCAGTCAAGAGCTCACTTCCAGGAATTTTCTCCTACTGAAAAGCTAAGGGACTTGCAGCATGGTTTTTAAAATGTTGAAGGCAGCAGATTCTACTGAAAAATATGACTCGAGATTGGTCTTTCTCTGGAAAATAACCACACAGATGGCACAGTGGGGATCCGTATTAATCACAAAAGCACCAAACACAACAGGATATATATATATATATAAAGGTTTTATATATATAATAGAAACTTTTTGGGGGGCATTTCTGTCAACTCTACAAATTCAATATGAAATACAAAAACCAGGCAAAGCTCGCTCCTAAGTATGACCTTGGTGGGCTGCAGTAATAAGAACTAAGTTGTCGAAGTGGGCAGAGTGAATGAACCCTGTGGACATTTTTCTGAGTGGTGCATCAGCCAGAAAATAACATTATTTACCAGCTTCACATGTCACTAACTGCACCTTCATCTAGACTTCAGAAAAATATATAGATAGGAATGTTGATTTTCTTAATATTTTATGCTGGTGAAAGTGAACTACATTGGACTGAATCAAACAGTTTGCTTAATATTAGTTTATGTTTCATTTATTAAATATTCACAGTTTTAGCAATTTTGAAAATAAGAAATAAAAAAACAACAGAAAAGAAGCATTTCAGTTTACAAGACATAAACCACAAAAGTGAAGACATTTTTAAGGGTAAGGAGTATGGTTTTTTGAATGTTTCAGATTGAAATACAAAATGGCTATAATTCCAAAAGTACTATTCCATGCCATGAAGTACAGATTAAGTGTAATTATCCTTTCCTTCTTAAAGGTACTTGTACAGAACTTCACTTAACTAAATTGCAGTCAGTGTTATCTAAATGTGTATGAAGTTGCTCAGAACATTTCCTGGAGTGAAAACTGCAGTCAGTGCTGGATTTCATGACACTCAACACATAAGCTTTGTCTGCTCTGTGGGCAGAGTTTGGGTTTTCTCTTCCCTGACCATCAATATTTAAGAGGAAAAAGCCGGTAAATTTGACTAAGAGGGATAATTTTTAGGTTGTTGGGTTTTTTTGCCCTGAATATACAAAGGAATGAGAACGTCACAACTTGAGCCTTAAATGTGTATGAGACATTTGTTTCCTATAGGATGTCATATGGAGATCTAACTGGTTAGTTATTGAGCTGCATTAAATTGCTTTCTATCAGCTCCCCCTCCTGTCTGTTTTGGGTTTTTTTAATCATTTCTTTTTTTGGCAGCTTCTACATTTTTTTGTACCCTCCTTTCAAACATTATTTTTAGGTCTTCTTCCACCTCCTGCCACCCTTACTAGTTGAAGAGGTTACGGGAGCCCACCATCACTTACAGCTCAACTTTCTTCCCAAGATTGTAGCTGTAACCTGGCATTCTGCAAGAATTGATTGGTCACTCAGATTAAAGCATTAAATATTTAAAGTGGCACCATTCCATTCATAAAGTGAACTGTAAAGTGTTTGTTTACTCTCTGCTAATTATTTTAGTCCAAACAGGCAGACTCAACTGTCTACATTATTAATTAAACCTCTAAAAAATGAGCTAAGGACAGGAAATGTTCCTCTCTGCTCGTAAGAGTGCTAAAAGAACAAGCCATAACTCTGATTAGCCATACAGTAACACGAAATCCTTTTTCCCCAAATTGTTTCAATACAAAGCTGAACAAATCATATCAGTACATAGTTCCATATGATTTGGATGGAAGTCTATAAGTTATGGAAACCCAGATGTGAATCTCTTTAGGAGGTATAACTAGTGTTACTAATTTACTATTGTTTGAGGTTACCTGTGAACTCAAACAGCAAAGACTCACAGTCTCTAAAATAGCATGCTTCAAGACAGATTAGTTTGAAGGTTATCTTAAAGGAAAAAGAAAGGTTTCCCCACAGGTCATGCAACAGCAATATATAATGATCAAGATACAGCTTCTACCAATGATCTATTTCTTCACAATTATATTTATATTTGCCATAGGGGCATTATATAAAAACTCATCAGTGAGCTTTGTGATCTGAAACACTGTACAGTGGTGGAAATCACAAGGAAAATTCACGTTCATGCTAAAAGAACTGTGTTATACATTTTGATAGAAAGTTTGATAGTTTCATTGCACAACCTGAAGCAATGCAAGGTTCCTGAGGTGGGATTTTCAATGACAACCTGAAACTCTGTTCCATTCTGTCAAAAGTTTCACACAGTGGTCAAGTGCTGATTTTCAGTTTAAGGACCAGAAACACTCAAAATCCTCATTTTTTTTAGACACAGGGGGACAGATCCAAAGGGAATGGAAAAGACTTGTTATAGCATGCAAAGAGGTGGGACAGATGTAAGCGCACACGTCTGTGAACTGCAACTTTTGAGTATAGCAGAATATAAAGCCTACCACTCTGATGTGTGTCTCCGCAGGACTCTGGAGCCTAATTATAGAGCTGTATGAAAAAGTTCTGCTTGTCAGCAGAATCGGCAGGGGAAAAAAAATCCACATTTTTGCACATTCACAGAAGAATAAAATATTTAGGCAGAAAATCATCATTGCTGCAGATGGACACTTAAAGAACAAAAATGGGTAATTTTTGTACAGCTCTGCTTGTCGCTAGCATAGCCAGAATACATGTGGTAGCAGATTTAAAATCCAGTCTAGAATTCCTCAGTCACTACCAGTGGCAAAATACACTCCATAAGGTACTAGGGATTGAAGACTGCAGGTAAATTCAGGATGGGGGATGCAACCCTAAAATGAGCAGGCAGGACTTCATCAAATTTAAAGTTGCTGCATGTGCTTACGCCAGCACAGAATTTGGCTCTGGATGGTTTTGAGTTCTTCTGCGTAAGGATTAGCCACAAAAGCCTGATCACAGCTACAACAAGGCAAAATGTCAGGATAGGTCCTTATGGTAGCAATGAGAAAAGAAAACAAGAAGAAACAGAAGAGGTACACACAAACTGTTGAAGAAAACAGCAGTCAGCAGTTGCTAGTAGTCAATTATAGACTGGAAGGATCCTTTAAAGGCCATCTAGTCCAACCCCTGTGTAGTGAGCAGGGCCATCTTTAACTAGATCAGGTTTCTCAGAGACCCCTTGAACCAGAAAGTTTCCAGGGATGGGGCTTCTACCACCTCCCTGGGCAACCTGTTCCAGTGTTTCACCACCCATATTGCAAAAAAAGGTTAAAACCATTTCCTCTTGTCTTACCATGACTGGACCTCCTAAAAAGGACACCAACTAGATGGATATCGACTGTCTGCTTTCACTATATTTAAGGACACACTCTTTAAGTGCATGATTTGGATAAGAAATATGCCTACAAAAGAGCTACTCTATATCCAGAACATATCATAAGAATCGCTAAGGTATTTTTAGGAGAAATATAACTTGACAGGATGGTAGGCACAATACCTCTGATTCCCAATGGTGTTCAGGTGACAGCCTCTACCCACTGTATCAAAAAAACTCAATAAACCAGAGCAGTGCTCTCTATCTGTGTTGCGTGACCTTTCATAACCCCGATAGAGGTACAGGTCTCTGACACAGAAGAGGAATAATTTCTGTGGACTTTGCCCTTTTCCCCCCCACTTAGTACTGAGCAGAGAAACAGGGGTTCATCACTGCAGGGTCCCCACCATTTCTGTACTACCCAGCCTGTATTTACAGCCTCTCGGTGGAAAGCCTGGCTCTTAAACTCAAGCTGTGGTGACCTGTGCTTTCAGCTTTGGATAAGTGTTTTTCTCTTAAGCTTGTTAAATGTGGTGTGAATTTTATGTGAAAGTGCTTTTTTCTTATTTCTTTTTTCTTTCTTTTTCCCTCAGCATCATCTAATTTGGCAATCCTTGGAGTGCTAAAGAGTCTCTTTAATGTATCTCAAGCCACAAGGACTCTGACTTTACTGCATTAACAAAATATATTTATTTGCTGCCTTTATACATGGTAATGGGAATGATGGAGGGTTGTGTTCTCAATACTTCCCTCATCTCTTTCTTCTTTGTCTGATGTTTGTCTGATGTTGGCAATAAAATCCAAATTACAGAAAAGGCAAATCAAGCATACAAATTAAGAAAAACTAATTTCATGTCAGCCAACACATGGGAAAATCTCAGGTGAAGAAGAGATAAAAAGAAAACAGCAATAAAATAGACTGTATTAGAGAAAAAAATATAACAGAAGTCACAAAATCCCATCATATGTCTTACACATTAGTAACTAAAAAATTAAAAATAAAAATTAGTATAAAGGCATAAAAATCTCTTGTGATACACCCTTCTGTCCATGGTCTGCCAAAGTTTTTACTGATGAAACTGTTGGACTGTTTTCCTAAGCAAAGAAAAAGGACTTCTCCCTATGTCTCTGGGGTGTCATATGGTATAAAGAAGTAGAATAACACTATGTCAGGTGTGCTTGATCTTCTAAGTTTGATTTGTTTGGTTTGATTTTTATTTTCAAGTTAACAGATGAAGGCTTTCTTAGCCACTTCAAAGGACAAGATTAGGTCCAATAAAAAATAAACCTCTCTATTTGCTTTGGTCTGTAACATCATCACAATACTACAAGAAAATCAGAAATAATAAAATAAAGTCGAAAATCACTGCCTTGCATGTAGCCCTTTAGAGTCTGTTTCTTCCACTGACAAAATATTCCAGATCTTATTATACCACCTACAGGTAGTTTTTAGATAAATACTTGGGATCCCATCAGCTGCTTAGTTACACTCCTGCAGGTTGCAAAACGCAAGTGTGTCTATGATGGTTGTTGAAGGAGTTTCTCATAATCTACTCTTGACTTTAAACCAGTCCCCAGACACCAGCCTTCTGTCCTTTCTGAAACCTTAGATAACACATGAAACTAGCACATGGTTGTTGAAATAGACAATATTTTTAGTAGATATTAAAGCTGTTCACGCTTTGTTATATCTCAGCTTTTATGTGATACAGAATGTCACATATGAAGTCACGTCATTTTCTGTTGAAGCAAAATAACGAAAACCAATGACACATCTCTTTCACACTTGATTCTTGTTTACAGATCCTATAATCCTATATAATCATGCACACATTGTTCATAATTACAACATATTTTTCTAAGCTTCGAAAGAAATCCTTAGCAAATTCCTTTACATTCCTTTATTGTCTTTACAACTAAACTCATGTTGTTTCAAAAGAATTCTTCTGAGAAGATAGACAGAGAAGTAGTCTTGACAGTAACTTATCTGTATTTAATGAAAACTTGCAGACATAACAGAAACTTTCAACAAGTAACTTCTCGTGCTAAATGACCTTTTAAGGGTATAAGCTTTAGTACTCCCATACATTTAGTGCTTCTCAACTTGCTTAACCTTTCTTATTAATTTTCTAGAAAAAAAGCTTTGCTTTTTGCAGGGCTTGATCAACCTGTCTAACTGTCTTGCTTCTACTTTGCAGAAAATATCAAAGGATTTAATTCAAATTCAACTGAATTATACTACTTCGATGCTGTGTATTTTCTCCTGTTGATTAATATGCCCTTTGTGCAAACATCCTCCTCCTACCTGACGCCTCCCATAATGTCTCAATCCGTTGCTGATGACATTCAGATTTCCTCCAAGAGATGCCTTGTGAAGCCACAAACACAGGATTATGCCCATCAGTGAATGACTCAGACACAAAGTGATTGATAAGGCAAATAAATACTTAGGTGTTAGCAATCAGTCAGTTGTGATATGCACGAGGGAAAACAAGACTGCAGACATTTCAGCTATATATCATGTTTTCTAAATTATCTCTTTGTGTGCTGATGGTCCTCCTACTAAATTATCCTCCCTCATTATTTGATCTGTTCCACCTTTTCACTTATGCCTCTCCTCAAAACTAGGTGGCAGTCAGTCTTTCT
Source organism: Apaloderma vittatum (assembly GCF_000703405.1). Classification (NCBI taxonomy): domain Eukaryota; kingdom Metazoa; phylum Chordata; class Aves; order Trogoniformes; family Trogonidae; genus Apaloderma; species Apaloderma vittatum. Next base: position 6,684 of record NW_009695906.1, on the reverse strand, counting down.
TAGCCTGAAGCTATTTCAATGTCCGACCTACATGCCCCAAAGTCCAGACAGAGGAAACACTGCACAACTGTATTTGAGCTGAGAGGTTGTGCACACACACATCAAAGAGTTGTTATGGCATCAGAGAAGTCATGGCTTTAATCTCAGGTTCCCCGAGCTGAGTTTTACGTAAGCAATAGTACATGACACTGCACATGTTGTAGTGGAGTAAGAACATTTTGAGCATCTTGCATAGCATAAGACTGAGAAATCAAGAGCTTGTATCACCTCTGGGGTGCATAGATCAAAAAAACAAAGAATAAGTCCATGGCACGGGAGTGAGCAGATTATTTCGTTACTTTAACTCATGATTTTTTGACTGATTGACAAAAACAAGGAAGTTTTAAATAAGGAGAGCTTATCTTCTAATAGAATCACACGTGAAAGTTCATATACTTGATTTTAAAAGATTAGACCTGCATAAGATTTTGGAAAGTTGAAAACCGAATAATCTAGAAAAGAGGTCTAAAAAGTATGCATTTCAAAAGCTGGACTGCTGGTACAGTCTTCAGACAAATCTGCAAGACATTTTATAGCATGTATGTGTGATCATTACATGTGTCACAGTGTCATATGTTGTGGTTTTTTTCTGGTGTGGGAGGTGATCTTGAATTCTGTACATGATCATGGTGGCATGGCTGTGAAACACAGATGTCTTCCCGTAGATGTAAGCTTTTCAAAGGTCACAGATAACAGCAAAAAAGGGAAGAGCTCTTGAGTTAAGCCATACGTTCTTTGATTCACAGACCATTTTCTGTTTACAGCTTCTAGTACAATGCAAATGTAATTTATGACTATAGTGTCTAGATGCTACGATGACGAAAATAATGATAAGGTTTATAAAGGAGTTAGAGGACCTTGCTCATAAAACAACAAATCTTCTATGGCAATCAGAATTCTGATCTAAATACGATTTAGTAAGGACTTGTGATGTGAATTAGACAGTTTGGGTAACTGCATTTTGAAATGGCATCTGCATTTTTGTAAATATTTGTGTAAATAGATGCACCTACAAGTTATGCTATAATAGAACAATCTACAATTCATATATGCACTTGGTGAACTGTCCATCAAAAGAACTTAAACAGTAGGAACAGAACTATACAAGATTTTTTTTTCTGCTTTTAAAGTGTGTATGTGCAACCTTAGATACTAACTTTAATACTATCAATTTGGCTCAGAAAGGGCGCTGTTTAAGTACAATATTACAGGCAATGAATGTTTGTGAAAAAAAAAATCAGAAAGCATAGAAAAAACAAACTGAATGGGAAGAAAAAACAAACTGAATGGAATTTTCATTTGTTTCCACATCCAGAACTTGAAATGCCTGCTTGCAATACAACTACGTTTTTGTGTGCTAGGCATACTGATACTCCTATACAGAAATGAGACGGCTCATGAAATTTTCAGTATTTTCTGTTCCATCCATTTCAAAATCTGTCCATCCTGCCCCCTATACAAGCAATTACAAGAATACATGTAAAGATACAGAAATAACCCTGATTACATTACAGTAATATGAACATGACAAACCAGAATGATTGTGCCAGACCAGAAGTGTTGAATGTCACTAAAATGTTCCAGCATGTCCAGAATCATCTTTCTGAGTGACTATAATACTTGTCTTCTGCAAAAATATTTTCCACAGAGAACCATCTCAGAAGAAGAGGTAGAATATATACTGTGACTTTGACGACTCATATTCATGAGGTTTTGTTCATTACACTCCAGGTCTATGTGGAGACCTGAAAATAACTGAGAGCAGATAACATATGGAAATTTGTGGAGTAAGTTAATGGGGATAGCCAATCATCTTTCAGAAAAGATAACGCATGTGTACTTAAACAGGTAATAATTAAACACATTTTACACAAGAAAATTTCTGTTAAGGTCCTTGCCAATTATTACTAGACTGGGGGGGATTATTGCAACAGAGACATCTTCTGAATATATCTTCCTACGACTAAGCAAGAATTACAACTTTAAAAAGTTCAGTGTCTGAATTTCTTCTCAAAATAACATTATGAGGAGGTTATGCTGTTAGACTAGCTGCTTCTGATGATTTGACTACAAACCCTTCTCATCTGTGTAGCTACTACTCTTGGTTGACTACACCGCTACAGCAGGTTGATCAGGAATGTTAACAGTCATAGGACAATGTCCCTCATATACTCAATGAAGACCATAAAACAAAAATAAAATGGAGTTCATGAATCCTTGCAAAGTGATGCTATTTGATAAGAAGCAGACACCCAAAAGACTGAACTGATACTATGTGTACAGCAATTACTATGTGTACAAAGCTGTACATTTAATCTTGATCAAAATGATTTGCAGGCTAGAAGTCCTACTGGATATATAGTGAATCTTAAACTTCAGGCTGCTGAAAACTGAACATTTCTCACTCACAAGGAGGCTGAAGCCACACTTCTACATGTTGATGGGAAAGTTGTCTTCCTTTAACCCTCTCATTAACTGTGATGAACTACCTTCACTGTTTGTTTGCTTTTAGTTCCAGCAGCAGAAGATTCTCCAAATATATTGTCATGTCTTAAAACCATTTACAATAAAACCTTTAAGAGCATACTGAAAAAGGAAACTCCCAAGAGAGGTTTCTGATGGATGGATCTTCTATTCCTCGTATGGGAATGGAGAAAAGTTATCAGTTTTTCCTGAGACTGACATGCAAGTTTGGTCCTGAAAGAGATGTAAAGAGGTGAACTGTGGTGTTGATAACCACTACATGACAGCATGAACTACTCTGTCATTCTGACATAACCTCAAGGCTCCATAAGCTTAGGAGCCAGTCTGAGTGGATGACTACACAGAGTAAGTATGGGCATATGTGGTCAAGAACATCACCTGTAAAATGGATGGTAAGTCTCAGGTTTTATTACATTCACAGCATACAGAATTTGACATCATATTCCCTTGTTATAAATCCACTTGCAACACCTAAAACTTTATATGCGGTCTTTATGAAGCACAGTGCAAAATCATTCTGAGCTCCCTTTTAGAGAGCAGCATATAAGCCAAAAATCACATTTTCCTATGATTCATACACTTTGGGATAAATGCATAAATCACCCAAGAAATTAATTGTAAAAAAATCCAGATTATACTTTCTTACACTAACCTGAAAATACTATTGTTACTTCCATTTCTATTTGTAAAGATATAGAAATATTACTCATTATATTTGTCTATGTAAACACAGATATACATACACACACACACATTCTTAGGCTTTGAAATCTTGAAATCTAAGAAAAATCAGCATATGTTTATCTTAACAAGTTTTAACAATTCTGTATGTTTTAAAGGCATTGGTCCCTACTGTTGTGTTATTGATCAGAATTGCTCAGAAGATAAAACTCTCTAGGGACTCCATCACTTCCAGACAGATTATTTTTCCCTTGAAAGTGCTAAGAAGTTGATAATACAGGGTGTAACAGACCCTGAATAAAAGCATCAGAGAGGAAAGAAAATAAATTCTGTGAAACACCTACCAGTACAATATTAGCAAGCAAATATCTGTTTGACATTGATTCTCAGGAATTAAGAATGCAGTGGCAGATTTCAGTTTAGTATTTTAGAGTAAAAGAAATCGTTCAAATGACTGAAGTGATTCTGAAACAAAGTGCAACACAGAAGCAGTTAGCAAGAGCATATAGAGAGCGGATCAACACTAGCAAATTATGCAGTGAATTCAGAAGAACTAAAACCTGTGTTGTAGGCTCCATGTAGGAAGAAAAAATCATTCAGAAGGAACATTTTTTTTTTCAATGCCACTGAATCAATCACCTCACAGTTTAATATCAGGCCCTTGGCACGTAATGTCTTAACATTCAGTCTCCTGTGATGCCTTCAGTAAAGACTCGTAATAATTACCTAAAATAAATATTCCTATCACTAACCTAATAAAAAAAAACTTCCAGTGTGCTGAATCTGTTCAGTGGAAGATATTTTTCTGTACTGCTAATGAATCAGACTTACTCTTTTTGAGCTTGCTAGCTTTCTAACAAGCAAGAAAGAAAACTGCATCTCCGACTGTCACTTAAAGCATCATACTTCTAACCTCCTCCTTTCATCCAAAGCTCTTTACCTTTACTGACACCCTCTGGTCCCTGTCTCTAAGTCAGGCTTGAATTCGTTTCAGCACTCCTTCCAAAATTTCCTTTCCAAATCAATATTTTGTGGAACATAGAACTAGACATTTTCTGAAACCCCCATAAATCATACCACTGATTTCCCAATAGTTTACCATGTCAGCAACTTATTTAGGGGACTCAAGCAAATTTGCCAGTCATGACCTTCCTGTACTGAATCTGTGCTAACAGTTCTCAAAGTTATGCAGTTCTTAAAGTTACTCTTTGTTATTTTCGAATAGCAGTGTTTTTAATTGTGCATTTTATCTTAGCTGCTACGTTATTTTTCTTCAAGATATGCATTCAAAGCTGCTTTCTGTCAAGTTCTCAAGCTATAATGCAGCTAGTCGGATTTTCTGTATTTTCTGCCCTCCTTATAAAATGAAATTAAGATCCCCTCCCCTGACATTTTAACCTAGAATTCAAAGTATGACCTTCACTAAAGTCTACACTCTTAGCCTCCAGATCCTTTGTAGCTAACTTCACACTTTTCTGTCACGCTCTGCTAATTCTGACTTTTTGCACGGGCATTTGCTCTGTAAATACGTGAAACAGAACTGCATGTTGAATAGTTGAATAGTCCACTTTTAAAACTACTTAGCTGTTATCACCTTCAAGAATGCTTAACACTTCATCCTCCATCCTTTATATAGTTGTTGTCTTTCAAGACTGTCTTCTTAACCACATCTCTTCATCATTCACAGAGTTAAAACTATATTGTCACAGTGGATCAATGCATATGAAATATTCCTCAGTTACTATAGTTCAAGTCTCAGTCTTTCTTCTAGTATAGCTCACACTAGTAAACAAGTGTCTTCCCTCCCAATAGGATAGAAACTGGAAAGGTTTGGGAGTTCGTGTGTTTGGGGCTTTTTTACTCAAAACTTTGCAGATAAATGTTATAGCAATTAAATATAATGTATGAAAATATATTTTTACAAATTCTAATAGATATTTTAATACCACTTTCAATTAATGGACCAATTATTGCTAATTCTTTCCATATCCACTTTAATAATACTAATCACAATGAACTGATCTTGCGTTAATATTGATTGTCATAAAGTATTTCTGAAGAAGTGCTACTATAACTCAGCAAGAATTAATTGCACTTTTATTAATTGGAAAATGTTATCTAAATTTTAATTATGAGGAACCTTCATTAGCTTTTGGCTAACAGTGAGTACGTAATTTTTTTGTAGTTTCAAACTTTAGGATCGAAAGCTCACTGAAGACTAGGGAAATGCTGTAACTCTGGGAAAATTTGGCATTGGGTCCTTCGTTAAAAATCATTACTTATTATACTAAAAATCAATTAATAAACTTTGCAAAGACTTACGTTAAATTTCTGAAATATTGCAACACATAGAAAACTTTAGTCCTATGTAGTCACTTTACACTATCATGTGTAACTTCTGTTTTATGAAGTTTCTGTGTTCAAAAGGAATGGAACTAAATATCTGAAGAAGTACAGACACGCTAATGGATGCCAGTTTTTTTTCCTAGATAAAAATCTTAAAAATACAGTTTCATGCTCTGTGTTACGGAAATAACTCTCAGTTCATCTTCTAGCCAGCTCAAAGATATTCCACATAGTCTTACCCACTGTTCTCACATCAGAAAGGAAACATCAGTGCATCTTTATGTAATTCCATCTCCTCTGCCTCTCAGCACCGAAGAACAGCTCAGGCACCGTACTTTTCGACTGCAGGAGATAATCGTTTATCCCAAAGCCAGGTACTATTCTGAACTTTGCAACAACACAACTTTTAGTGCATCACGTTAAAGTCAATGTACTAGGTTATTTTGTTTCACCCTCAAGCATGAGCACAGTAGTTCTCCCAAACATAAAAAAACAGCACAATAAAATAGGCATTCCTTCTCTGAAGTTATATATTTGTTCTAAAAGCCTCATATCTCTTTGCACAACTCATTCACTGCAGCAGTTTGCTCGCTGATTAAATGACAGGAAGCAGACAGCAGATCACAGCAATCTCTGCTTCAACTTTTTTGCTCGATTATGACAATTTCAACATAAGATTCAAACGCAAAACACATAAACCTACGGCCGGATCCCCAAAATGGGATCTCTCACCATTGCTGGCTTCACAGCAGACTGCTCACAGAGATGCCGCGACGGATATTACACCAAATAACCTGCACACACTCCAAAGTCTAACCAGGGAAACCCGAGCCTGGCTGGCGGAATGGCAAAGACACTTACCGCTGCTGTGGCACCGTCTCTCTCGCCCTGACTCTCAGTCTCTCTCTCCCATCCTCCTGACAGCCTCAAATATAGCAGTCCCTTATGGTGCTGAGCCTGTGGGGAGCAGAGGATTGCAGAGTTGGGTGTTTTTTTCCCTCTTTTTCTTTTTTTTTTCTTTTTTCTTTTTAAACCATCCAGAGGTAGCTCTCCAGACCTGACCGCCTCTCCTTCTCGCCTCGCTCACTGATGAAGAGACTCAGGTGAAGGCATCCGCGCCGGCAGCTCCCGCCA
>NW_009695905.1:82232-92774 GCF_000703405.1 Apaloderma vittatum | reverse complement strand
GGCTTCAAGCTTAAACAAGGTAGGTTTAGATGGACACTAGGAGGAAGTTCTTCACAGAAAGAGTTGTGGGATATTGGAACAGGCTGCCCAGGGAGGTGGTTGAGTCGCCATCCCTGGATGTGTTTAAGCATCGCTTGGATGTGGTGTTGGGTGATATGGTCTAGGGGTGAACTTGCGAGTAGGGTTAATGGTTGGACATGATGATCCCAAGGGTCTTTTCCAACCTGGATGATTCTGTGATTCTGTGTGATTCTGTAATTCACAGGGAAACTCCTTCGCAGCACCGTCTCGTGATGCTGAGATGTGTTTTGGGCTCAGTCTTTGGTTCCCACAACCCTTTGTCAAAAACCTTTTTAAAGTTAATGTGTCTAATGCACGTTGCTGGTCATGTGTGCTTTGTAATACTGATGTGAATGTCTTTTTGTTGTTCCTTCTTTTTTTTCTTTCCTTAGGGTGAACCTGGTAGACCAGGACAATCTGGTGAGCCTGGATTTCCAGGATCTCCAGTAAGAGCATGATTCTTTACATTTTTCGCAAAATAATCAGACTTATGTCACCACTATCTCTTTTAATAGTGAGTGCAAAGCTCTGCCATTCGATTTCTGAAGTAAATGTGTTAGCTTACTCTAATGATCCAGATGGGTGTGATGGCTCCAGACAAAAACAGGTGATGCAAAAGTCCTTGAATTAATCCAGAGATCCATTTTGTGGGTGATGTTTCAACTGTTTCTTGGATGACATATGGATAAAACAGATGACAATACGTACAAGTTGTTCTCCTTTTCCCACCATTTCACATGATCATTCACAATCATGCAAGAAGTGCTTAGGGACTATAAAATCCTGTCAGGTGAGGGTGACACGATTTGTCTTTGTGACAGTCTGAGGGCAGGGCAAGAGAGGTTTGTATGCAATTATATTTTTATATAATTTTTTGATATGCAAATGTGGCTGAAGGTTTTCCAAATAGTGCATAAATGTATTGTAGAGGATACTTGTCATGGTTTGCTCTAGAAACAAAAGAAAGCAGGTAAATCTGATGATAAAATGACATAATTTTCTAATCTTATATATTTTTGGCCCAGATTATAAGTTCTGCCTTCATTGGTCATTTTTCTGTACCCAGGAGGGAGCTGTAGTGTGGCTGAAAAGGGGACAGACAAATCCCAGAACTGAAGCCGCCTTATACACATCATGTCTTAAGCTGCCTCTTTTTCTTTTTAAGCATCCAGTTCTTGCCTGGCAATTTTGTTTCCAGCTGGAGATATGATCTCTTGGAGAGAGAAATGATTTTTTTTAACAAGGCAGTGTTGTTTCCTAAGCTCTCCTCCCAAGTTTTATGGATCAAAGACAATGCTTTGTGAGCTGCTTGAGGCAAATGTAGCCTGCTGGGTATTGTTCTGTTCAGATCAAGCTGTTTTGCTCAACAAAATTGTCTTTTAGAAGACTTTCTAATGAAGGAAAGAAGTACTAGAGCTGCACACACACACACAAAAATCTGGAAAACACCATGGAATACCCTGGTAATTGATCAATGAAGCGTGCTGTGTCGTGCTCAATGACAAGGCTCAGAGCCTGCTGTGGAGATGCCTGCTGCTTCCCCTCGTACACGATTCGCCTCTTTGCCTCCTGGCTTGTCCTGCATGTGCCCTTCATCATTTGATTGCTCTGGTTGTATAAGGTGATACAAATACACCACTGAGCAGAGACCAAATAAATCATTTGTATGGGCTACATTCAGGCTGAACAAGCATAATTTGTACCATTTCAATTTTACACGCAAGACTTTGTACGACAACAGAGATTCATCCTTCACTGAGAAACTCACTGAGTAGAAATACTTTCAAGCAATCTCATATATTCATTTCAGAAATGTAATTGCTTTTAAAAGTAATTTTCCCTTTAGGAGCCTGAAGACTCGGGAGCAATTTCCCACTGAATTTCATGATCAAACATTATCCATTTAATTGACTGTGGGAAGACAAAGCCCTATTTCACGTTTCTTGATGCTAATAAGGAAACAGCTTGTCTGGATGTGAAGTTCTCTAATGCTGATATCTCAAATACTCTTTTTTGCTCCTCTGAAGATGAGTGTTGCTTCATTTTCTGTAATACAGCTTTGTGATTTTTTGCTATGCCAAAAGGTATGAGCTGTAATGTTTTTGAGCACTTTGGTTTGGAGGTACCAAAAAGGGAAGAAATTACGTGTTTAAACAGTTTGCTGAACTGTTGTTGTCTGACAACATGAAGGTGTTAATGTGATTTATGTTATAAATTCATGTCACCAATATTCTGACACGAAGCATGTAGCTCCCTTTATTTAGTCTTTCTTGAAAAAGAAATTGGGAAAGTTGGTAGGAGCAAGGCAACTTTTGTTTAATTGCTAAAGAGGTTTGAATAGCAGTGATTTATCATGCTATTCGACTCATGTATTCTGAAAGAACACATACACTTTGCAGTTTGGTCTCAGTTTCTATTTCATTTTAAATGCTCGCTCTGAGTTTTGATCTCTCTTTAATTAATGTTTCTTCGTAGGAAGCTTGAAAACTTGATCTACTGCTAGTTGTTATTTCTGTTCGAGGTGTGATCGTACACCAGTGTAGATAATAAAGCTTTTAAAATCAGTGGAAATATCCGTAATGCTGAGACTGTCTAACTTCATAGCATGTTGTCATGCTGTTAGCTGCGTTGTCACTGGGTTTATTGGCAGAAGGAGGGATTTTATTTGTTTTTTTCTTTTTCTTGTTTAGGGGCCTCGAGGCTTTCCTGGTGCGCCTGGTCTCCCAGGTCTCAAGGGTCACAGGGTAAGAAAAGATTTACCCTCTCGTTACAAATGACGTTTCCAGGCAGCTTCAGTACAAAGATGCTTAACTTCTGTTTTATTAGGAATGAACTTGGCCACACTTTTAGTCCTGCCAGTTGCAGCAGAATCACTGGCATTTGAGAGAAAGAGGGCCTTGCAGAAAATCAGCACTATTCCCCTTTAAGCTGACCTCGGTATTATATTCTCTAGTGCTTTCTTAATTGGATTTTCAAATGATCTGGGAATCTGGAAGGAGCTCGCATGAGCCTTGCCAAGCTTCAGGAGGCACAAACCTGACAGTTCTCTCACTTTGTTGGCAAGTCTTGCGTTAGGGTGGGGAACTTGAGAGGTGGGTATGTTTGCAACATGGAGTGATTACAAATTACAAAGACTTCTAGCCAGAATTTTACTTCAGGGAGGAATAAATAGATTTCCTGTGGCTCAGAGCCTCCTTCTTGTTGCTTTAGGATTTTTTTTTTTAAATGTTCTTGTTTTAAGAAGGAAGTGAAATCCAAGGAAATGTGCCTTGTACAAGTGGTTTCCATTTAGGAGATGTTTAAAAACTGTATTCCATCTGGGTTTTTTTCTTCTGTATTTTTTTCCCTTTCTTGTTCTTGCCACCTCAGAGTCGATCTTAACACTTTAGTGTCGAGTTATTTTAAAATTAATAATGAGTCCTCTGTGTGTGTATGTATCTAAATACAATTTCTCCATGTTTCATAAATCTTACAGGGATTGAAAGGACTTGATGGTCCAAAAGGTGAAATTGGAGCAGCTGGAGCAAAGGTATTTTCATGGCTCAAAGAACAAAGTACTTAAGCATGTTTTCTATAATGCCAAAACAATGAGATCTAGTGGATCTTTTGGGTGCACAGAGAGGGCATTGCAGATCTGCCTCTTAGGTCTAACCCGAAGTGGAGGGCGGGGTTGAAATGTGAACCTTCTTTTCTTCTTCTAACTGTGTCCTTTCACTTCCATTTCCAGGGAGAATCTGGACCAACAGGTGCCATGGGGGCAACGGGTCCTCTGGTGAGTGTACCATGCGGTGGCTGTCACGGAAGTGGCTTTAAGGTTGTAGAAGCTCTTGCCAACAGGCACTTTCTCTTCATTAAGGCTTTATTTTCTATTACACCAACAGTAAATTTGGTCTATTATAAGCTGTTATTCTTTGCAATTCACGGACATAGATAATAACAATAAATCAGAGAGCTCAACAGAAGGTTGAAGTAGGTTTTGTGATTCTTCACCTACCCGTGTAAGTGTCAGGTGACAGAATATATTTTTTATTTGTTGATGCTTCATATGGAGTGATTTCAATATGGGAAAACGTGGGTTAGGTTGCTCTGAGATAGAAAAGGAAAAATTTAGGTCAGAAATGCACTAGCTAAGAAAACCATGGGCAGAGGATTTTGGAGGGTATGGTGTGAGGATGAGTGTGCATGATGTGGAAATGAAACTGAGAAATTCTTTCTCAGAGTAGTTTTTCATTCAGAGGAAGTTTTGGACAACTGTGTAGTCGTGAGCAGTGTAATATGCCAAAAATTGACTCTCAGCAGTGCTTCTGGAAGTGAAGCACCTTTCTAATGTCAGATAATGACATCTCTCCGCGAAGCGTTGTCTTGCATCCTGCAGAATGTAATATCTCTAAAGTGGAACCTAGGTCTTAAATGAGCCGTAGGAAATGAGATTGCGTTATTGACCTTGGTGAGTATATACAGAATTTATTCTAATGTGTTTAAAACTGAAAATACTGTTGAAATAGGAAAAGAGAAATTACAGTCTATCAAATTTCCACTGGGCAAACCTGTGAGGCTACAAGGATTTATGTAAGCTTCTGCTTTTCTCCTGCTATATCTGCAGGAGGTAAAAAGATAACTTGGTTCTGGAACTGTTGTTCATGTCATCTCTCCTTGTCATGCTTGTACTCTCGGTAATCCTAATCAAGTTCTTGATAAAAGCAAATAAAGAAGATAGTGCAGAAAATCACCCAAGAGCGATGCGGTCGGTGCAAAACTTATTTGAAGCAAAGGAAAAGTCAAGAATTTAAAAAAAAAAAAGAAAAAGGAAAAAAGTAATAATCAAAGACAAAGAAGAAAAAGAGAGGGAAAAGAGGAAGTGGCATTTGTTCACTCTGGGGGGCAAAGACGAGTTAACTGTATAACCCTTTCTGTTATTCTGCTGTGATAAACTCCTGAATAATGCCCTTGTCATTCTCTCATCAAGGGACCTAGAGGAATGCCAGGCGAGAGAGGTCGAATTGGACCCCAGGGTGCCCCTGTAAGTAGGATCTTCTCTTCCTTCTCTCTCTTTATAATTCTTTCTTTATTTCACCTAAATTCAAATCCCCAAGCCTGAAAATGTTTATTCCTGTGACTGCTACTCAGCTCCGTGGTGAGTTCTGCTGCAGTTGAAGAAAATCAAGGCTCCAGCAGAGTTTTGTGGGGTGAGACCTTTACTGGAAATTTCAAAAGTCAAATCCAGTTTTAAATGCAGAATGCTAGCTGTGTGGCGATTTCTCTTACCAGAACTGCCCATGAGGTCACATGCCATCACAACACTTCTTTCTGTGATACCAAAATTTCTTTATTTCCGTGAAATTTCTCTTGAGAGGCTATTTTCACCAAAGATTACTGAACTAGAAATAATCCACATTGCTTTTGTCTGGAGAAAAAGTTTGGAACGAAAATCTAGACTTTCCATTTAAATTAAGTCTTATAATTCGATTCCAGGCGATAAAACTGTCTTAAAAATTATATTGCTTTTCAGCACAAAGAGAAATTAGCCTTGACATGAGATCATATTTGAGTAGAAATTTCTTTCTGCTGCTTTATGTCCAGTGTCAAGTGGTGTTGTTTCTGGCATTTCTTCCCATGACTTTTATGTGCACCATTTATGTTATGTGCTCCATACAATTATAGTGTCAAAATATTGGCTTCTCTGAAAATAGGGAAATCCATTTACTTGAGGGGGAGTGTAATTTTTTCCAGGAGTTTTCCATGCCAATGTTTGGAGTTCTCAGCAACCCAGCATTGTTTTGACCGATTTAGTATGTATGATTGTTATCATAAATGCTAACAATAAATAACTAAAAAATAGAGTTCTTAATGATATTCTATCCTCTCTGTTTTGATATCTAGGGTGGACGTGGCCAGCACGGTATGCCTGGGAAGCCAGGACCCATGGTAGGTTTCTTTCTTAATCATCTATTTTTTTTTCCTTGTATTTGCTTTTTAACCCTACTAGAAGCAGCACAAAAGCTATTGGCAGTTGCTGGTAACAGCAAGTGCACCTGGAATTATCTGTAAGTGACTCCTAGTTCTACTCATCATAACATTAGTGCTGGCCTCTGAGAAATCATACTCCATTGTTTGCTTCATCTAAAGATTTTAAGCAAGAGGGATTGTTCTCAGACATGCAGTTAATTACTTGTTGCTTTTGCAAATGCTTGTGATGAACTTGTACTATTTGTGCAAGGTCAACTTCCCCCTTAATAACGTGGCATTATAATTATTTTTTTTAGTATTTTTTTGAAAGCATTAGTTCTGGAATGTGCTTGACAGTTTCTACCTGTTGATGCAGCCAACGTGAACTTTTGTCACTTTATGATATTCAGTTAAAAAAACCCCAAACCAATCAACAAAAAAGCCAAAACCATCACACCAAAAACCCCTTCAAAATCCTAAACCACAGCTGCTCGCAATTAAAATTTCATTCTGTGCATGTTCTTTGTGTTATGTCTTGATCAACATCCATTTACTTGTGTCATCTTAATGAACACACTTTTATTATGAAGTTTGTTAAGAAATAATTAGCTATAACAGAAGCTCAGAAAGTGCATGTCTGAAAGCTGCAAACCTCAGTTATTTAATGTATCCTGAAAGAAACTTTAAACCGAAAGATTCTTCTGTACTGAGAATAAATAACACTGTTTAAAGAAAGACTGAGTCCCAAGCTATGAAAATCTACATGGAGCATGAAATTTTGGTTTGGCTCAGCTACACTGGACATGAGAATTGGTAGGCTATCATTTTGGGTAAAATCCCATGTAGTCCTACGAAGGAGAGACTGGTCCTTAATGCCAGTGTTTCTCGTTGGATGAAGTGTTGATGAAATGCATTATTTGGGTCAGTGCAGGCTTCTGGAATTCTTCCTGCAACGAGAGAGAGATTTGACACACGTGTCATTGTGATCCTACAAGCTGGGACACGGGTTTTCAAAAATCTGCTTAGTGAGCTGTTACATCAGTCCTGTAGAAATCCAGCACAAGGTCGTGGCAGAAATGTTGTCTGTAATTAGTGCTCAGTGGGACAGATTGTTCTGCTTAAGTTTGTCAGCAGAGCTTTATTGCATAGAACATTTTTGCGCAGTATGCATCATAGTTTACAAAAAGAGAGAAAAATCAGGCAAAGACGGAGAGGCATCGCCTGGGAGCAGCGCTGTAGTGAACATTTATTACCACTGTGTGCCGCTATCCAGAGAGTTTGTAGCGTGGTAGTGAGGTCTGTTGGATGTCTTGTGCAGCAACCCATTGTTCCAATTAGATGTCTTTTTTCTAGGTTACTCTATGAAATTTAAAAGAGTTGAAGCTCTCCTTTGCTACATTCTGTAGGAAAAATTGTGATCGCTTAACAAATACCTTTTCACTTCCGTACCGGAGTAGCATATATATAAAAAGAGAACACGTAATATTTTGTTAAAAACTGAAAACCAATTGCTGTAATGATTGTCAACATTGCGATTTGTGCATCAATAGCTGAATCAGGAGCTGTGACGTTACTGCAGTCAATAAATACATTGTTAAGATACTGCATGATGATTCTGTAAAAGGTATATAACTTATAGTTACTTTGATTTTGTTATGGACAAATGTTTTGCAGCTAAAAAAATACATTTAATCCCTGAACTATATTTGTCCGATGATTGGATACCGTTCTGCATGGTCTGAACACCAGAATTACAGCTTTGTGTGTCTGTCTTTTATAGGGCCCACTTGGCATAACTGGTTCTCCAGGTTTTCCAGGTGTTCCCGGTGTAAAGGTAACAATAAAAATGTATTTTTAATATATATGACCACATAGAATTTAAAAATATGTACTAGGCTACACAGAGGTCAGACTGACATGAAATCAATCTTAGTCAAGACCTTGAGAGAGAAGATAGAAATCAGAAGCCATCTTTTTTTTTTTTTCCTAGCCTGGAGAATATGTTTCCAAAGCCAAAAAAGACAACTCACACAGATTTCTGATACTTTTTTTACTTGCCCTCCATGCAGTTGCTCCTCTTTGTTCCTAGAAAAAAATAAGAAGAAAACTCAGTCATGTAGCCAAGTTCAGCAGATGTTTTGGATGGTTGCACAGCTGGCACTATTCATGAAACAGGTTTTTTGGAAACAAGTCTTAGTAAGAGTGTTAACGTAACCTATCCAATTAAATGCTAGACCTTTGAGTGCATGTTGAAGAATGTTTGGGTATGGTCAAGCACTCCTCAGTACCTCAGAGACTGTTTGGAGAGGCTGTCACGTCATGAATGGAAGCTTTTGAAAGAGAGGAGCTACCTTCAAGTTCGATCAGCAAATGATGTAAAATTGGAATAGCTGCTCTGAACTCAGAAAAGCTAAGGAGAATGTGAAGGTATGGACTGCAGTTCTGAGTACGTGATATTAGCAGCCATCAGTTCCAAAAGGCCTATTTGCTATATGAAGATAAAATTCAAAGGAGATGCCAGAGGATTTTTTTTTTTTATTGGAGTATCCAGTCCAATCTGACAGGGATTTTTATATTTATTTTAATGATAATAAGCTCTTTCAAACCCTTGAATTGTCTTTCTCTTATAAACTCAGTACACCTGCTCCTTAGCTACTTTGTAGAGGTGCTTCTCAGGACAAAAGGATCTCTAGTTCTTTTCTTCTGTGAAATCCTAGGGGGAAGCAGGTCCCACGGGTCCTCGTGGTCCTGAAGGTCCTCAAGGGCAAAGAGGTGAAACAGGTCCCCAGGGCCCAGCTGGGTCACAAGGTCTTCCCGTAAGTACATTCAGTTGTATTCCTTGGGGCTCAGCTTGCACGCATTGCCTGGTAAATTCCCGCTTGTTAGACGCCAAGTGCTGCCCAGATCACTTTTTCACCAGGAAAGGAGAAGATCTCATTCATTTGGTTTGTGTTTATTTTGTTGAAAGTAGCTTTTCATTACTTCCTTAAAAGAACTTGGAAAACTGCAAGTTACACAGCTTGCTACAGTCTATCCGAGAAGTACTTTAAAGCTTAAGCTTAAACAGAAGATCCGAAAGATTAAAAATCGCATGAACTTCCATGCTTTGTCACCCGTACTAGCATTTGCACAAGGAGATTAACACGTTGCTGTATTTACTTAATAGCCTTTCTTATCTGGTCTTGCGAAGTGGCTGAAATATCTTTTTCTGCTTTTGCTATCATATACCCTCCTCGATACATCTAATTTTAATGACTGGTACCTTCTCTTCAGGGTGCTGAAGGAACAGATGGTTCTCCAGGTGCTAAGGGCCCTACCGTAAGTGATCGTATTGCCCGTTGATGAGATTATGTCAGCGATTTTATTTTATTTCCTTTATTTTTATTATGTTTCCTTACTGTGCTTGCTGTTCTTTCTATCTGTAGGGATCTGCGGGCACTGGGGGCCCCCATGGTTTGCCAGGTCCACCCGGTTCCCCAGGACCACAAGGCAGTACTGGGCCCCCTGGGATTCGAGGCCAGCCGGTAAGGAAATTGCAACACCTTGCAAATGTGTCAGTCTCTGAAACTAAACTAGTGATTAGCAGTGGGGTTCCTTCGAATGAGAATGCTGAGACTTGGATCTTCTGAACCTTCTGTGTGTCCAAAATACTGGTTTTGCTTTCTTAAGGGTCTAAGAAAGAAGAGTGTCTATATAAACCTGGATGAACAGGAAGTGTTATCTCCAGAAATTCTCTCATTTAAATTTTTTGTCTTGGTAACATTATAACAAACACGCATGCTTAAGGGACAGACAAACCATTATAAATATCCTGTTACGCTGTTACAACTGGTTCCTAAACTAGGAAGTGTTCTTCTATCTTATAATTCAAAAGGTCAGATGACTGCTGCAGAGTTGTAGTCTGATGGGTGTTATTCCTGTGTTTGTTTTCAGGGAGATCCCGGTGTCCCAGGTTTCAAGGGAGAAGCAGGACCTAAAGGTGAACCTGTAAGTCTCCGTATGCCCTGTAAGAAAAGGAATTGCAAAGGCTTGCCATGAGGGTTTTGAATAGATTCTTACAAATTTCAGGATGCTCGTAATCACAATGTAACTATTGTGGAAGACAAACCGCAGTGACCTGTCTGTCTTCTCCTTGGAGAATTTCTACTAGAGCCTCACCGAGTTTTGAATCCTTTGCAGCTTTGTAACTTGTAAATGCAAGTTTCTGTGTGTAGGTGATTGTAAGAAGCACTGTACAGCCAAACTGGAGAATGACAGTTTATTCATAGTGCCTTTCTTACTGAGATATTAGCTTATCAATTAGATATTGAGATAATTGAGATAATAGATATTGAGATAATGAGATATTATCTTATCGATTGTAAAAGAGAAAAGCTGATGCTAAAAATCTGCTTTATTAAAGTGGTTCAAAACTGAACTATTATTTTTTCTCCTTTATTTGGAAAAAGATTTATGATGTTTAGAAAGCAATCTGTTTCAACATACCTGAGAAGTTGTAAGTTTATCGACAATTTCTGAAAAAACCATTTTTCTTTC
>NW_009695905.1:40817-81797 GCF_000703405.1 Apaloderma vittatum | reverse complement strand
AACACTGATATTTCTGTCTCTCCAAATGGTAGAAACCCCAAGCTGATAGTACTGAAGTAAAAAAGTTATAAGAAAACAAACTGAACCCCCAAACCATGAATCTAGTACTTGCAGTAACTTGTGTAAAAATTAAGATAACCATTTTGAATCTGTGGCTTTTCCTAGGGTGCTCCTGGTAACCGTGGTTTTCCGGGTTCGGATGGCTTGCCTGGACCAAAGGTAAAGGAAATTATATTCTCCATCTTTTCTGGGGGCATTTATTAAATTTTAATACATACAGATACATAGAAAGAAAGCGTTCCATTAAAAACAAGCAAATAGGCAGGTCCTCAAAATCACTGGAAGCAGAATCAAAAGGAAGCGGCAAATGCCCAAAAGGGGTGTGAATGTTTTAAGACTAAATTTTTTTTTGCAAAAGTCACTTTCATTTCCTGTCCTGTTCAGCTTTGCTTGCTTGTTCCTTACTTAATGCTTCCTCGTGCTGAAATGTGAATTGATCAGAAACATTGACCTGTTCTACTACTATATTGCTGTATGTATTGCTCTATAGTAGGTAACTATTTGAAAAATGACCTTTTCTTTGTGTGTGGGACAGTTTTTCTGGATTTATCCCTTGAACAGATGGTCTTATCTGGCTTTGGCTTTCCTATTATCACACTTACGGGGAAGTGCCTCATGTATTTGTCTTGTTTTTCTGGAAATTTCTAACTTCTCGGTAAAAATCCAGGGGTTATAAAATTCTTAGGCAAATTTTCTTTATGGAAGAGACAACTTTTAAGGAATAGTTTAGGCAAAAAAGTACGACTAAAAGTATTAATGATTTGGAACGCTGTTGGCAAAAATAGGTCCTTAGTAAAAGATACCTTGTTTAGCTTTTATTTAACTGCTCTACCAGTGAACTAGTAGCCCATTGGTGTCTTTCTAGGGCGCCCAAGGAGAGCGTGGTCCAGCAGGTTCTTCTGGTCCTAAAGGAGGTCAAGGAGATCCTGGGCGTCCCGGTGAACCTGGCCTCCCGGGTGCAAGGGTAAGGAACTCACCGCGACGCTCCGTAAAGCACGGCGTTTTCTGTTTTCAAAAGGCAATGGTGAACTTTGCAGAACTGAGAAGATGTAGAAAGACAGATGTGTTTCAGTGAGGCTGCTTAAAGGGAAAAGGCCAAAATACTTGTCTTTTTTCCTGCTGATGTTGGGAGCACTTGTCTTGAAAAAGGAGAAGTTGATTGAGACCGGGGAGTGTGCTTGTAAGCACATAGTTGACAGAAATAATGTGAGTTGAAGGGCAAACTAATAGAAGGCTAACCTTGGCTAAACTGGTCAGTGATGACTTCACATGGTTGAGTGGGGTGGGCCGTCTAGAGACTTTTGTCAGGAAAAATATTTAAGGAGGGTTTGGAATAGCACACCAGGAGGGAAAGGGAGCAGCAAGTATCAGATGTGATAGAGGTCACTGTGTCCTGTTGACAGAAATAAAGTTAAGCCTGTGAGAAGCTGAAAAGGTGTAAAAGTAAGAAAAGGGAGAACAGGAAAAAGGAAGATCAAAGATAGTTGTGGGTGAAGCTGTAAAATGAAGACCTTTGAGACAGGGGAGTTTGTACTATGGTAGTAACTGAGCATCTCTTGGATTTATTTACATTTCTCTGTTGTTCTAGAAATATATGCACAACTTTCACACCAATATTATTCCCTCTTTCAGGGTTTGACAGGAAATCCAGGTGTTCAAGGGCCTGAAGGAAAACTAGGCCCCTTGGTAAGCGACACTAAAGTTATGCCTTTCCATTAATGCCACAGCTCATTGAAATCTCTTTTATTAAGCTGAATTTTCTTAATTTCTGAAAGTTCATCTTTTAACTGTTCACTTTAGACTCCTGACTCCAAAATTAGTGCACTTGTGTTCCTTTAGTTTCGTCTGTGCAGCTGTGTCTGTTGCTTAACATCTACTGCAATGTTTTTAAACCATTTTGAACTAAATATATTTTCTAACTGTCTCTCCAAGGGGTCGGTAAAGTATTTGTCCGTAGTGGCTCAGTGATCTAGGTTGCATAATATTTAGTTAAATTGAACAGCGAGGCTAAAGCTGTGTCAGCTTTGGAGAAATTTTGACTGATAACTATAGCACCAAACCAGGTTAATGTTTTTTTATATATATATTAACACTTTCCCTGGATAAATAGGGTCGTGTGAATAACTATATTTATATTTAATGTGCAAAATGCTTTCTCTCCGAAGGGTGCTCCTGGAGAAGATGGACGTCCAGGTCCAGCAGGTTCCATAGGAATCAGAGGCCAGCCAGGCAGCATGGGCCTTCCTGGCCCAAAGGGCAGTAGTGTGAGTATGGCACCTGGTACCCAAGCTCTGTTTAACTTTAAATACTTGTATATATATTTAAAGGAAGAAAACGGTATCTTAAAATAGTCTTTTTTACTTCTGCAACTTAGGGTGATCCTGGAAAACCTGGAGAAGCAGGCAATGCAGGTGTCCCGGGACAGAGAGTGAGTGCGACTGTTATTTGCAGTGATTACAGAAAATGATGCTTTTCTGTTATATATGGGCACTATACAAGACTTCTTCCTATGTTGTTTTCTTTTAGGGAGCCCCTGGTAAAGATGGAGAAGTCGGTCCTTCTGGGCCCGTGGGCCCACCAGTAAGTCAACTTTTATCTCTCTGCTTCCCTGACACTCCATCTGTTCATTACTCTTTCTGCTTCTTCTCTTTTTTTTCTGTCTATCTTCATGCCAGTGGTTGATTCCAAACAATATCCCAGGATCTAAAAAAATTAAAAAATTCCTAGAAAAGTGCGAAGCTTTACATTGGAAATTATACATACTGGTAGTCTAATTCTCTTTATTGACCATGTTCAAAAACAGCCCAAGGAGCAAAACTCTCAAAGTTCACTTTCCTAGCTTCCTTGGTTTCAATGGAACTGAGTGTTTTCCTGTCAGAACAGAAGTTCTAGGGAGGGGATCTTAAAGAAATAAGATATCTCTTATTGCATCTTTTAGATAAGGTATAATTTGGCCTGGAGTAACTAAAAATATCTAATGAACAAACAGATAATTGAAAATATACGTAGTCAGAGAGAAGAAAAATTGTAGACCCTGCCTATATTCCTCTACTGTATGCTTGTTACTTTCTTTTGTGTAGGGTCTGGCTGGAGAAAGAGGAGAACAAGGTCCCCCAGGCCCTACAGGTTTTCAGGTACGTGTATTTATGTGTTTGTTTCTTTTTTAAAACACAACAAACAGCTGTCTCTTCAGTGGAGAAATGCAATCAAGTGTAGTTTAACAAAGCACAGCTTCAGAACTAAGGCGATGCTGCTCAGAATAATTAGTGGTACTTGGCTTTCCCTGCAGCCGTGTGCTCAGCTGAACTGGCAAAGCCTTAAATACCAGCTCTGTATCCCTTGAGAAAACCTTTGTTGGTTTTTGGTTTTAATTTGGAGATTTTCCAAAGATGTTCTGAACACAGAGCCAAAGAATTGTTTTGATAATGAAGTATTAATTAAGTTGATCTCCGTTTATAGGGAACTTTATTTTTAGAGCTGATACACATATGTCCTAGAAACGTTAAAGAAGGGCTACCATCCCATCTAGAGGAGGAACACTTTGGTGAAATATTTGCATAACTGTTTCTTTCAGGGATCTCAGAGACCATACTCCTGCACTAAGTACAGTACTACCTTCATATTCTTGGTGTCTTAATTAAACCTGGATTTACATATTTTTCTGTCATGTTAATGACCGTCTTATTTGCCTTTTTTACAGGGCTTGCCTGGGCCACCAGGCCCTCCAGGTGAGGGAGGAAAGCCAGGTGACCAGGTAATTTCTGTGTAATTTAGCAAGAATTCACTTCATAAAGTCATTTTACCTTTTTGAAGAACTTAGTTCCCCACTCTGTTTAGAAATGTGTACTGATGTGGTTTGAGAACTGCTTTTGGATAAAACAATTACTAGAATCTGACCATATTCTTAGTCTGAGTTGGACTGTATCCTCTTTGTCATGGACAGATAATATTTGGAACTAGCCATCTGTATTAACATTAGTTTGGAAATAAAAACGTGTATCTCTAATTTCCCTAACTAAAAGGCTATGAATAATATTTTCATTCTCATGGTGAGTTCTGTTCTGCCTAGGGTGTGCCTGGAGATCCTGGAGCTGTTGGTCCGTTGGGCCCTAGGGTAGGTATTTTCTTTCAGAATTTCAACATTCCTAACTGATATTTATGATGGACTTTAAGAGTTAGAGAGAATATCTGACTTTATCCCCATCAACAAAATGGTTGTAAACATGGATGTGTTTTAAGTAAGTTTCTGTAAAACCTGCCATCTTTAGTGGTTTTGCAGTTCGTGAAGTGCTGTTGAGTACTAGCTGCTAAATGGTTTGGTTTACAGCTGTGAAATGACAGATTTTAGTTTGCTGAGCAACAGGCAATTTCCTCTACTTTTAAAAATACAAGCATAAAGTTGGGGCTTTTTTGGTTGTTTTCTTTTTTTTCCCTATCACTTCTCCTAGAATTTGTTCACAGTCTCTTTGTTCAAATAGTGGTGCTGCACTTATTTAGGATTTTGCCTACCAGAGTTGTACTCTGACATCTACATAAGCAATAATTTTCCATTTTGTAGGGAGAACGTGGCAATCCGGGGGAAAGGGGAGAACCAGGTGCGTCAGGACTCCCAGGTGAAAAGGGTATGGCTGGAGGTCACGGTCCTGATGGCCCAAAGGTAAGCTGAACGGAGACTCGTGTTTCTGCAGTGATGAAATGCATCGTTCTGCTCATTTGCAGGAACTTAAGAAAGAGCTTTTTTATTATAAAAGGAGTATCTTTTAATGAAAAGTATCTTGTTTGTATAAGGGTTCTAGTTACACAAGTTATTCCAGTATAACCATATTAATAACTTGCAAGATACCTAAATGTTGAGAAATCACATTTTATATTAATTTATATAGGTGTGAAGTTTAAAATGGTTTTTGTGTTTCACAGCAGAACTGGGCAAAGCCATTTCAGAACTGCAGAAAACCCTCTAGGAATATTTTAAGAGCCATGTCAGTTTACACAAGACACTTGGCAGGGTTGAGTGTTTAAAAGAAAATGCTGAAAACTTTCCTTCACCTGTGGTTGATTGAATTAGGCCTAGGAAGGTCACCTCACTTAGGGACTGCTTCTAGTAATGTGGGACCTGTAATAGATGGGAGTGGTGAGAAGCAAAGCCTAACTAAAGAATCTCTGCCTCTGGCAACTTCTGCTTGTAGCTACTTTGTGTAATAAAGCCACGTGACATCAAGGTAAAGGTGGAAAGATGCTTGAGCTTCCTTTTTTTTTTTTTTGCCTGTTCTGATCCTCAGTATGCACTGAGTAAATAGTTATGTGTTTGGAAGGACTGCAGTGTTACAACTGAACTTCCTGAGTAACACAATGGGAAAAGAAAAGTATTTGGACGTGAATAAAGTCCAAATTCAAGAGAAAATTATTACTTAAATCTGTGCCCCAGAGACTTCAACACAGGCACAGTGTGTTCCGCAGCCCAGACACAAAGATACTTCTTAGATGAATAGGCAGCAACTTGTAATTTCTTTGTTTCAGGGAAGCCCAGGACCAAGTGGGACGCCTGGAGATCCAGGACCGCCGGGTCTTCAAGGTATGCCTGGAGAGAGAGGGATTGCTGGAACCCCAGGCCCCAAGGGTGATAGGGTAAGTCTGGTTATTTCTGAGGAGCTGGGTGAAATCACCCGTCTCTTAACCAGGGTATCAGCTCCTCAGCGTTGCCACTGATAATTTCCTGATATTTTCCGCAGGGCGGCATAGGTGAGAAAGGCGCTGAAGGTACAGCTGGTAACGACGGGGCAAGAGTAAGTAAATCTATCGCTCTTTTTTGACTTCCTCTCCACACACTGTACTTTTTAGCGTGCTCTCACCCACTACTCTCCAAATTTGGACTTCGAGTTTTTCAGGACTGCTGTGCACCATGTTCTGGGATGTCTGTGTTCCAAGTCTGTGTTTCGTATAATCAATAACGGGAGTTAAGATGTCAGTGGAAAGGATTCCTAGAAGTGGTGTGTTCCTTTGGGATTCTGCCAAGCTGACATGAAAAAACATGAAAAAAAGAGACAGGCAGAGGTCAACAGCCAAAAAGCAAACCCCCCAGTTCTGATTCTTGGTCTCCTCACATGCAATAAATCTGATAGATTCAAGACATGTTGCACCTATGCTTCTGCATAGACCAGCTCTGCGATAATCCCAAATGTCCTGGGTTTGCTGTACATGCGCTGACTGTGTTTTCTTCCCAGAAGCTGTTGGAGTTAGTGTTTTTGTAAATCACATCTATCTGAGATTCTTGGGGTTTGCAAACTGGTTGGAGTACTAACTGCTGGGCATTTGGGAATCAGAGATATGTAGGAAAGGTTAGGATTCTGACTGGATATAAATTTCTAGTTAAAGAGGAGAAGTTTTTGGGAGACACCCTGGCACACGGAAGAGCTAACTCGCAATTAGCAGGTTTGAGCTGTAATTTCTTTGTAAGTCAGGTAGTATCCAAAGATACAGAACAGTTCTTAGTTATTGTAAGGTGACAGCTTACAGTAACTACTGAGTAGATAAAGTAATGGTACCTCCCTCTTCTAAAGCTAAATATCTGTAGCTCTCTCTGCTATCCATCGCTACAGCATTGATGGTGACACAATATCCTTCATTAATGTTGTCTTTTTTGTATTTCCTTTCACTTTGAATTGAGTTACAGTGCAGATTTTTGGGGGAGGGGGAGTTTTGTTTGAGAGAAACTTGGTACAGGTTTGTGGCACTCTGCTTCTAGTGAAGGAGAATCAGAACTGGAATATCTAAATAGTAAAGAAGGTAATATATGAATAGTGCTGCCTAACTGCCCTATGAAGAGAAAAATGAAATTAATCTTCAGAAGTAATGATGGACACATTAAAATTAAGCGATGAAATGCTAACATAAAACAAACAGAAAGCTTCTGTGCAAGTGGGGAAAAAAGGTCATTGCTTCTTCATGAGAGAGCAGAATAAAGCCAGGGCTTTTTTTATCGTTGGCCTTGTTCATAGGCACAGATGAATAAGTAGAAGATGAAGTTTGTGAAGAAAGACAGAATGAAGGAAGGCATTTGAGATGTTGGGATTTTGGTATCCAAGGGAAGAGAGGAAGTGCAAGTAAATTTGGGATAAAAAAGTCTCGGCAATATTTCAGAGATAAAGGAGAAGGATTTAAAGGAATGAAAAAGCATATGGAAGTAGTAACATATGAGAAGTTTTAAACTAAGAGTTTTGAAGCATTTATTTTTTAACTTCCTTTATCTTCATTTCTTCCAAAGGGTCTTCCTGGTCCAATAGGCCCAATGGGTCCAGCAGGTCCCACCGGTGAAAAGGTAAACAGATTTATATGCCATTGCCTGCTGAAGTTTCTTAATATTACTGTACTTCATTGGCACTTTTGCTACTTGTCTAATAAGTTACTCAGGAAATAACTTTTAATTTTATTTTAAGGGTGAACCAGGTCCTCGAGGTCTAGTTGGTCCTCCCGGCTCCCGTGGAAACCCTGTGAGTTAACATGTTCGGTCTTTTGCCTGGCACACCTTACCAATATCTAATGCTGATCCAAATTCCAGGTTTTGTGTCGTTTGCTGCTAAATTTTCATCTTTTTCTTCCCCTTGCTTTGTAGTCTTGATGCTGTCCACTTTGATTAGGGAGTTAGAGGTTCAGCCCTTCTAGATCCTTAATACTGCTTGGAATTGATTACATCTCTGTCATAAATCAGACCAGCCTCATTTCCAGTGTAAACTGGAATAGCTTCCACCTCTCTGGGGAGTGCTGGAGCTTGGCAGCCTTCAGCCAGCTCCTTTTCCAGACAAACGTTACGTGGAAAGCTCCCCTGAAGCAGCTCATAGCCCCTTTGGCCTTGTGGAAGAATACAGCTTAGAACTATTCTTTATTTTTCTGGTCTATCTGACTCGGAGTGGTGGCTTGCATAACGTTTGTGTGCTTCAGCTAATCCTCCTATCGTGGGAAGTGGTTGTGAGCAGAATTTCTCCTATTGTGGTGTTAGTGCTTGCACAAGCTTTCCATCTCTAAGTTCTGAGAGTATACATATAGCCTGGAATGCATGGCAGGTTCTAACACCATAGTTAACTTTGTTCATTTTGTGATTAAAAGATCATTTGAGCCTGATTAATAGGGTGAGAATACAATCATGCTTACGACAGTGAAGAATTAACTTCCTTTCTTGTACATTTAACTGCAAATTATGCTGTATATAGAAAGACTTTTATGTTAAATATGATTATTTCAAACTTTTTGACCAGGGTTCCCGAGGAGAAAATGGCCCAACTGGCGCTGTTGGTTTTGCTGGACCTCCGGTATGTGTTTTGTAACACTAATGAGTTTCTTTTAGCCATGCTTTGACATACTTGATTTCCTTCGTTATGAATAATACTGCAATGTTCTGGACCATAAATCACATTTTTGTTGAAAAAAAGAGCTGTTTCTTTTTCCCATCAGCATATCAAGTAAAGAAAAGGGCCAGTATATACCTTAGAGACTTGAAAAGTGGTTTTGTTAAGATTGCGTAGTTTTATCACCAGATTTCATTTTTTCCTGAATATGCTATGTGGCTCCTTTGAGATTAAAATGAGACAAGTTATAAAGGTAGTGAAGATTTGCTCTATGGATAGTGAAGGCTGGAATGAATTGATGAACCAAATGGAAGCGAGTTTTCCAGTGAATATCCCAAATTTTCCCCCAGCCTAAGTGCTTCACACCTTTCACAAAGGGTCAGGCACTGGTGGAAATAAAATAAACAGAATAGAAAAGGCAATGTTTGTTCAGTCCCTTTTGCTCTTAGCTGCTGAGGAAAACAAAAAATCTAAAAGAAAGAAAAATATGAGTTAGATAAGACGATATTTTTAATGGAAATGCTGATTTCACAGACTTCAGGGAAAAAAAAATCTATGCTGAACCATTACAGTTCTTTTGAATTGAGCCATCAAGTAAATGCATCGTTCTCTTGGCTGATTTGTTCTCCTGTTATTTTGTGCCTTCTAGATATTCCCTACAAAACTACCCTGCAGGGCTGGAAAGATCTGGTATTCTCTGACCTGATGTCTCATGTAAATATTTCTTCTTATAGGGCCCTGATGGTCAGCCAGGTGTGAAAGGTGAACCTGGAGAACCTGGACAGAAAGGAGATGCTGGGTCTCCAGGACCACAGGGTCTTGCTGGGTCTCCTGGTCCACCAGTAAGTAGAAATGACATCTTCAGAGACCCGGTGGCATAAGCTGAGCTTGCTTATATAAAATGTCCAGGGTGCTCACTGTCGTCCCTCTCTTTCACCTTTTATTTTAGGGCCCTTCAGGTGTCCCTGGTCTGAAAGGTGGTCGAGGAACTCAGGGTCCACCTGTAAGTAGATTTAATTTTCTGTGACTTGACTGCAGATAATCTAATCCTGGATTTTATGTAATATGTGTATCGTTCCTCATCTCAGCTTGTTTTTCGCAGTCTGTAACTGTAACATGCACTCACCAATTTATCTGAGAACATTTAAGGTAATCAGTGCTGTATTTCTTTTAATAAAGTTGTCACAAAAATGTTTTATAGGGTGCTACTGGGTTCCCAGGATCTGCTGGAAGAGTTGGGCCTCCAGGACCTACTGTAAGTCAATTGTCATGTTCCTAATGTTGCTTACGGGAACAAAACAACCACCTCTATCTTCCTGTACTTTTTATTTTTTTTCTCTTCAGTGGTGAAGTTAGTTTTTAGAAAAGGAAGAAGCCTCTACGGTGTTATCTCATTGGTGGAGTTACACATAAGATCCATTAAAATAAATAAAACCAATCCATTAAAATACATAACCCCCCCCAAACTACAAAATAAAACAACCACAAAATTGTGTTTAAATATTTTCATAAACACTAAAAAAGGAAGATAAAATTATCTGTGGATCACCAAGTGGGGATCCATTTCCATGCAGGGAGCTGTGGCACACTCTTGAAAGGCCTTTTAATGTTTTGATGAGAAAAATAACTTGCGATCATGAGTCATCAAAAGATGAAGTTTATGAAAAACAAAATATAAGTGTGAAGTCTTTTAAAAGTATCTGAGAAATGAGCAGAAGTCCGTTAAAACACTAATTTGTACAACATGAATGAAAAGCTGGAATATGGACTTTAGCTTGATAACAATGGAAAGGACAGGCAAGAGAGAATTTTCTAGCGGTAGTTGTGCACCTGAGGAGAGGAGAGGAGAGGAGAGGAGAGGAGAGGAGAGGAGAGAAGAGAAGAGAAGAGAAGAGAAGAGAAGAGAAGAGAAGAGAAGAGAAGAGAAGAGAAGAGAAGAGAAGAGAAGAGAAGAGAAGAGAAGAGAAGAGAAGAGAAGAGAAGAGAAGAGAAGAGAAGAGAAGAGAAGAGAAGAGAAGAGAAGAGAAGAGAAGAGAAGAGAAGAGAAGAGAAGAGAAGAGAAGAGAAGAGAAGAGAAGAGAAGAGAAGAGAAGAGAAGAGAAGAGAAGAGAAGAGAAGAGAAGAGAAGAGAAGAGAAGAGAAGAGAAGAGAAGAGAAGAGAAGAGAAGAGAAGAGAAGAGAAGAGAAGAAAGATGAAAGAGTGCCATTTAAAGGAGGGAGTTTGGAATTGCAAATTGCGAGGAATGGGGTGGAGCTTGGATGTAAGTTGATGAGGTGGTGTTTCATCTCATTTATTTGATCATAAATGAGGTGATTGTAGTTCTTAGCTCACAGTGGGCTTTCCTTAGAGTTTGCATGTTTATAGGTAATCAAGACACAGTCCTTAGAATTTAATTGTCCCAATCAGAAGGGCCAACGTAACGAGCTGTTTTAATCTCCTTAGGGAGCTCCGGGGCCTGCTGGACCAATTGGTGAGCCAGGAAAAGAAGGTCCCCCAGGTCTTCGTGGAGATCCTGGCTCTCACGGCCGTGTGGGAGACCGCGGGCCAGCTGGACCTCCTGGTGGTCCTGGAGACAAGGGTGATGCCGGAGAAGACGGGCAGCCAGTACGTCCTCCTTGACGTGACAATTTCTCCCTAGGCCAACCCTCGTTGCTTACACTTATGGCTATGGAAATGACGGTAACATTGTTCTTGATGGATTTCAGGGCCCAGATGGTCCTCCCGGTCCTGCAGGAACAACTGGTCAAAGAGGGATTGTTGGCATGCCAGGACAGCGAGGGGAAAGGGGCATGCCAGGGCTGCCGGGCCCCGCGGTAAGTAACGCCCAAGCTGGCGTGCTGCCAACCTTGAGCACCCTCACTGTTGGGGTAGGAAGCAGAGTGCCCCGTAGCGTGGGGAGAAAGCTGGAAAACTCCAGTTACAGGAGAGAATCGGAAATAACTAAATCTTCATGCAGATGCCTGAGGTGGGAGGTTTTGTGTCTGTTCTGAACCTGAATTAGGAGTAAGTGGGTAATAGCATGAAGACTTCTGGCTGAAATGTTCCTATTTGGTTGAAAACTGGATACTTGAAGAAAAAAAAAAACAACCCCAGACTATTTAGGTACCCAAAGGTCACTCGAATGTGAGGAAATACTCTGTAACTGCTATTTCATAAATTGTCAACTACCATCTTCCAAATTGCCGTATGTGCTCTCTTTGCTTTCATGTAAGATTTATAATTGTTGGAAAGCCTAATGATCCAGGAGATCAAGACTGTTATTAAAATGGATGATGTGGAGGATCTACCATTACCACTAGATCCATAAAGTCAATTTATAATTAAAGTTGGCCTGAATTATTCCAAGGTTAACAAGAATTGTTGGTGTTGAGACAGACAAAAAAACCCTACAAACATGCTATTTATTTCAAACTGCATTAAATTTTCCCAGAGTCAAAAAGTTCTCGGCTGTTGCAGATAATACCATCAGACATATTCATACATCAAGGGAGTGTGTTGCTACCAGACTAACTTCCAAGTGCAGCTTCTAGTCAATAGAAGCCTATTCCAAAGCAACTAACCCAATTAAACTGCTTAAAAATATGCAGTGTATTAAATATAAATTCAAATATGTATTCAAAACCTCTCAGATAACTTTCCTTAGTTATTGAGTTTTCTGAAGCTACAAATCTTGATTTAACTTCAGACTGGATTAATGAGTAGTGTTTCTCAGGCAGCACCGTTTTTGGGCTTTCTTTGTTTTGTGCTTAAAATTTTGATATAATATTTCTTGTCTTTTTTTTAGGGTACACCAGGAAAACAGGGTCCCACGGGACCACCTGGGGATAAAGGTCCACCAGGACCTATTGGCCAGTCAGGTGCCACTGGACCTGTAGGTGAAGCTGGTCCAGAAGTAAGTGTTAGAACCTCATAACATGAAAGAAAAAGACAGTGTAGTGGTTATTCTCCTTGACTTGAAGTTAGAGGTGGAGAAAAACTTTCTAGTTCTTCTTACAGAGATGTAAGATTACAGAGCTAATCAATAGCCCTCTTTTTATTCCATACCTCTAGGGACCTGCTGGTAACGATGGTACCCCCGGACGAGACGGAGCTGTTGGAGAACGTGTAAGGATATATACTCTTAAGTAACTCCTGAAAATCTCTGGTTTTTCATTGACTTAGTGTAGATTTTCTCTTCATTCGATTCACTTGAATAGACAAATTATTGTGAAAGCACATCACAGCTCTGAATAAGTAGTACCTCTCAAAATTCAGGAAGCCTGAAGAAGCTAAGAACACCTGCCTCCGCAAACTCAAACTCAACTTCTTACGGAGTATCTTAGTAGATTGCAGTTGCTAGAAAAGAGATCAGCAGTGCTAGAGTCTAGTCCAGTCCCCTTAAATAATGTTGAAATTATGTTTTGCAGGGTGATCGTGGAGAACCTGGCCCTGCAGGCTTACCAGGTTCCCCAGGAGGTCCAGGAGCTCCAGGACCTGTTGGCCCTCCAGGAGATGCAGGGCAAAGAGGTGAAACAGTAAGTGAGACTTCTTTTTGTGTGAAAAAAATTACTTTGTTTATCAAAAAACTACCGTGTATGCTTTTGTGCATTGTTTCACGTCTCTTCTCTACGCAATTATCGCAGGGTTCTCGAGGTCCCATGGGTCCCCCAGGTCGTGCAGGAAAAAGAGGTTTGCTTGTAAGTTCTCCGTGGTCATCGTGGTTTTATCTGAGATACTTTTTTTTTTTTTTTAGAGGAAAGCGTGTGAGAAGCTGAGCCCAAATTAGAATGGCAAACAAGGCTTCAGCTTTCAGTGGTGTGGCTGCAGGTAGTCTTCTGGGCTGCAAAGCTGTGAAAATCTGACTACATGAGTATTTCTACACCATTTTAATTTGCAGAGAAAGAGCAAATGCTTTGGAAGCCTCTTTATTTGGAGTGTGTTGCTGTCTGCATGATGGTAGAGCCCGACTTAGTTAGAAAATGGCTGGAGTCCGTGTTTGACAATTCAGATAGGAGAAGAAATGACTGCTGAACAAAACTGCAGATACTTAGATAGAAATGGCAGAAATATAACACGATCACCTGTTCCCATGCAACTGCCCTAATTCAGCTCATGAGATTCTGACTTCAGCCCAAATGGAAAAACAAACAAACCCCGTTCTTTGTGTGTTGCATAACTCATTTACAATCCAAGCCTGGAACAAGAATTAATTACAAACTTGGGAAATTGAAAAGAATGTTGTCCTGTCCCTAAGCAGATGTCATCTGAGAGACAGGAAAAGTTTATTGAGCAGTTGGCGATAGTGATGCCATTGATAAACTATGTGGAATCTAGCACTGAGAAATTTTGCATGCAGTTTGGGCTGAGAAATAGAGAATTGAAAGCAGAAGCCATTTTTTATCCAATGATTCTTGAATCAGTATGCAAAGCGTGAAACTGTCAAAAGGACTAAGAATGAAATTGCGATGGGAACAAAACCAAGCCATTTGGACTGGGGAGCCTGATTTTTTGTCTGTATTTAGGGAATGTATCCTCACTTACACTTCAATTGTAGCGAAGGTGAAAGGAGCTGTGAGAAGTAAAAAAATGCAACATGGAGGATTTCGTACTGAAAATAAATTTTATTATTATGAGTCTGAGGTTGGAATATTGGGAATCTCTCACATCTATGAAAATCATTTGCCATATCTAGTAAGGCAAAGAAATTTCTTAATCTTAAAAAATTTGTGTAAGTTCTTGAGCGTGATTATTACGAGTTCTTTTTGACTGCATCATGAAGCTGAATAGACTAAATTTGCCACAACTATAATTAATCACAACACAGTTTTCCATAATTATTTATTCTTTGGTAAAAAAATAAGATTCTTGGAGCTGCTCCAGCATCACCTCCTTTAGAAGTGAAGGAGGCCTGAATTTAGTGTCTAAGTGCAAGTGAAGGGGGTTTGAGGTTGGGATTGCTTTTTTTCCAGTTCAGAATTTTATATTCCATCTCTGATATTTACAGGGTCCCCAAGGACCTCGTGGTGACAAAGGTGACAATGGAGATCGAGGCGATAGGGGCCAGAAAGGCCACAGGGGTTTCACTGGGCTTCAAGGTCTTCCTGGTCCTCCTGTAAGTCATTCTGTTTCTACTGCAATTTTACTTCCTTGATAGTTAAATAACGTGTCAGGAAAATAGTTATTTAAAATGAGGGGGAAGAAAAGCAAACATGAGTTGTTTTTTTTTTTTTTCCCCACGAGGTGTTTGTGAGTGGCATGGCCATCTGTACTTGCTAATATTTTTAAGGCAATTTTAAATTAAATGTGTAAACCTGTGCTTCGCAAGATACGTGTTTTCCTGCTCTGGTTCCATTTGTGCCAGTCCTGCAGTGACCAGTCATTGGAAGTCTGTCACCTATCAGCACAGGATGATAACAGAAGCTGATTGGTTCAAATGAGCATCTTAGAGTGTGAAATGCTTTTTTTGCCCATATTCAAACTCTTTACCATTAAGGAATCAAGAGCAAAATACCACGAGGATCGTATATCTTGCTAATACTTGCAAGAGCTTAGTGATTTCAGTGGCACTTGAGTGGGAATGCCGTGGAAAACTTTTTTTTACATTTCTTCACTGATCCTGTGTAAGATCTGGGAGTTTTGACATGAAAACTCCAACACTCAAAGCATCTTTCCACTTCGTAACAGTGCTGCAAGTTGCTCTTTTATAAACCAGTCTGATTTTCAATGTCACGAAAGCAGGACTTTTCTGTAGAAACAACTTAATATATCGCCAGGCACCAGTTCATTCTGTTAATTTAAATTATAATTATAGTTGTTGCTGGTTTTGTGACAAAACAGCAAGAAAAGCAATAAAAGAAAAAGAATCGCAAGAGGGAAAGGTACTACCTGTTGTTTGTGTATATTATAAGCCTGTTCATAAAGAACTGTGTGTATCACACACTGATTCCTTAAAACTCAAGGAATATGTTTTAAATGTCGTAATGGCATAATTTCTTCTGTTTAGGGTCCTATTGGTGAGCAGGGCAGTCCTGGCATTCCAGGCCCTTTTGGGCCTCGGGTGAGTATGTTTCAGGTTTAAGGTTTTTCTTGCTTTTTTAAAATTTTTTTTAATCACAATCACATTTCTATTTCTGCTTCATTTCTCTTTCACTGGCTTTTACTGACTTCAGTTTCTTCTCGTGATTACCTTATTATCTTTTGCTGAGACACATCATCATGTTTAATTCAGTAAAGCTTTGACCAGCTTTATAACTAGATAAAAAGGTCATTTGATTCCTGAGAAGATATTGCCTGCGAAGGGCTGGTTTGTATAACTTTGTACAACTTTTATAAAAAGTTAAACTAGATTACTTCTTTCTCCTATATATTCTAGGGTCCTCCAGGCCCCATTGGTCCTTCTGGCAAAGATGGGAGTCCTGGTCCTCTTGGGCCGATTGGACCTCCTGGTGTTAGAGGGAGTGTAGGAGAAGCTGGACCTGAGGTGAGTTGACGGGAACACGGAGGGAAAAGTTTACCTGCAAATAACGGGATTTTTTGCATCACTTTCTCAAAACGTTCATGAGCTCAAGAAAAATGGTAAGATTTGATCTGGTTTCTCCAACACGTGCCTTCCATTAAGGCAGTTCTATTCTCTTACCCCTGTTTGTGGAAATGTGACTTTTTTATGTCTATCTGGATATTCCCTGTGTGTTAGAGTCAACGGCTGTGAAGTTTAGGGTGTTTGTGGCTGGCTTTGCTATCATTTTGCTTAGTATTTACTCTGCTGTGCCTCTGCTGCCTTTTATTTTAACCTTAGGGTCCACCGGGTGATCCTGGCCCCCCTGGCCCTCCAGGGCCTCCAGGCCATCTCACTGCTGCCCTTGGTGACATCATGGGACACTATGATGATGCTATGGCAGATCCGCTTCCAGAGTTTACTGAAGATGAAGCAGCCCCAGATGACCATAATAAAACAGACCCAGGGGTCCACGCCACACTGAAGTCACTGAGCAGCCAGATTGAGACTATGCGCAGCCCAGATGGCTCAAAGAAACACCCAGCACGAACGTGTGATGACCTGAAGTTTAAGAGCGGTGTGTATCAATACACCATCTCCTTTTTGTGCTGCCCTGTGATTCCATCATTTTTCCAGTAGACATTTGGTCACTGGAAAAAACCTGTAATGCAGATTTAGTGGTTTAAATTGACATTCGCATTAGGAACTTGAAAACTTCTTGCCCATGAGGCATATATGCTAACGTAGCCCGTGTTTGTTTATTGGGATGTATTTTAAAAATCTGAAAGGTTTTGTACTTCTGCGGAACACTACTTCTGAAAGTGTTTTCCCCACGGATTACCACTTCCCTGGTGACATACTCATTGGGAATATTTGCTTAATTGCTATGAGCTCAAAACATTACCTGTGAGGATTTTCCAGCCAGAGTTCTCTGCTGCTGCTCCATAGCAGTTCGTAGGTGTTAACATGACATTTAGGGCTTTCCCTAATTTCTGTGGACTGCCAGTGATAAATCAGAATGGACTGGAAGGTAGAGATCATTTGTGGCAAGCCTTACCAGCTTTTTCCCCCATTTCCTGAAGCTTTGCCTCCAAAGTCAGCATTAAGAGGGGCTGCCAGCAGTTTCTCAGACATAGGGAAAACTGTCTTCTAGCCTTTGTGTTCTTTATCATAGAATCCTAGACTGGCTTAGGCTGGAAGGGACCTTAGAGATCAATTAATCCACCCTCCCTGTCATGGGCAGCGATGCGTCTCAACTAGATCAGGCAACACATGGGGACCAAACGGGGATCGAACCCGCGGCCTTGGTGTTATCAGCACCACGCTCCAACCGACTGAGCTCACCACCCCCCCCCAGTTATTACAAGAATCTGAGTAACAGAATCCCATTTTATGTTCTTTGTAGGTGAATATTGGATTGATCCTAACCAGGGATGTGTTGAGGATGCTATAAAAGTGTATTGCAACATGGAAACTGGAGAGACCTGTATTTCTGCAAACCCGTCTACTATACCCCGTAAAACCTGGTGGGCCAGCAAGTCTGCTGATGTAAAGCCCGTTTGGTATGGCCTCGATATGAACAGGGGATCACAGGTAACTAAATAAATTTGATGTCCAGAATGGACTTCTGTGAAATTTGTTCCCTTCTGGTTTATAACTTCTGTTCTGAGCAGATTCTGCTACAGTCAGAACATTATAAATATCGATTGGCTGGCTAATGTTCTGTTGGTTCTTATCATACAGCAATTGTAGGAAAGAGCTGGGAGAAACAGTTTAAGCACATCTGAGGCAGGATTGGCTCTAAATTTCTGTTGCTGGAAGAGATTTATTTCTCTTCATGCCAAAAACTTCAACTTTTGTTGCCCTGTACTTCAGTGACTCACTATCCTTGCCTTTAAAAAGTATACTTTTACCCTAAAACATGATTCAAATCACTGCTGGTTTAAGTGAATTCAGTCCCTTTTTTTTCCAGAAAGCTAGAAAATATAAAGCTGACTTTATAAATTCTCTCTGCTAATCCATTTTAAAAAATGTATTGTTGTCATCAGATGTGTCAGATGCTCTGTGCTGAATGCATCCGTGTCCAGGCAGATAAAAATTCTACTCTCAGCTTTCTGTCAGATTTTCCCTCTGTGGTAACTTCTAAAAGTAGGCTTAATGCTTTTGCCAAATAACAGAAGCTCATGCTGTGCAAAGCATATAATTAATTAATTAATGAACTTTTTGCTGGTTTTATTCCTAGGTCATCAAATCAAAACTGCGGGAAAAATTATCAGTTGTTATTTTGTAGGAAATAATTTAAATTAAGGACATAGGGAATAATTTAAGTACTCGTGTGTTAAAATAGTGATGCCCTTATCAGCTCTATTTCTTTATATTCACAGTTTGTGTATGGGGACACAGCTGTCACTCAGATGACATTCCTGCGCCTGCTATCGAAGGAAGCTTCCCAGAATATCACTTACCTTTGTAAAAACAGCGTCGGGTACATGGATGACCAGACGAAGAACCTGAAAAAAGCTGTGATTCTGAAAGGGGCCAACGACCTGGAGATCAAAGCAGAAGGAAACAGCCGATTCAGATACACCGTTCTTCACGACAGCTGTTCTGTAAGTTTGGGTGGGGTTGACATGTGTTATGGAGAAAAAGGTCTTTTTCCCTTGTTCAGTTCTTCCTTGATTTCAAAAGGAATCCGTGGAAGGAAGTAATTAAAACGCTGCAGAACTTGGTTGTTAATTGTAGAAGCAGCTGATCAACTAGGTATTTTACTACAATTCTAGAGAGTCACGTGGTAGAGAGGTATTTATTTATGTATTTATGTATTTATTATTTAGAGGGTATTTACAAATTGCTCCTTACTAGTGAGCGTACCGAGATATGTTATCTTGCCATTTTGCATTTACCTCTGTGTGACATCACACAAATTTGTCAGATAACCTCAAGCGTTTGTCTGCCAGCTGGGTGAGATTATTGCAGCAACAGGCTGGAGGAGACTGGGTTGGAAAGGTAAATATTCCCCCTAAAAATCCTTAGTAGGCATAAAAATAGCGAGTAGTATTTTTTTTTTTCATGTTCGGTAGTGTTTTCAGCCAAGTCCAAGATGCTGGCAAAGTATTTCTAAAATTACCGTTGAAATAAATTAGAATACTCCCTGCTTTCAAGTAGGATAGCCCGCGATATGTGCGCTGGCACGCATTAACACCTTTTGCAACATCAAGAAAAATCCATCCAGCTCGAGGGGAGAATCCCACTATGTCAATCTGACGGCTCTGTTCCTCCCTGCAAAAGCAAGACACACGCATTTTAAAATCTCCAAAGTGCAGCACAGGCAGGGAGGTGTTGCTTACCGAAGACTGTTTTGCCAGCTGGAATTCAGGCTGCTTCTGCCATGAGCTCTGGCCTAAATTTTTCTCTTTCTTTTTTCCTTTTTTTCCAGAAACGCAATGGGAACATGGGCAAGACTGTTTTTGAGTACAGAACCCAGAACGTGGCACGCTTACCCATCATAGACATTGCACCGGTGGACGTTGGCGGTACCGACCAGGAGTTTGGAGTTGAAATCGGGCCAGTTTGCTTTGTGTAAGGGAAGGGGGGAAGTTAACACACCACCTGGCAACAGCAGCAATTCAACACGTGGACTTAGACTGGTTGAAGTTAATCCTGAGACTCTTGAAGTAATGGCTGATACTGGATCAGCATTGTATATACGATTCTTTTTGAGTGCCCGGCCTCCTTTTGGAATATTTATTTTACTTACAAACCTTCCGTTTTAAATGGTCAAAATCATCTTTTTAGAGCAACACTGCAGTTTTGGGAGATCGATGGCCACCTTTTAAAAATTAACGTGATTCTTTTTCCTTTTTTTTTTTTTTCCCAATTATTTTGAAATTTACAGGTATTCAAAATAGTTTTAACGTGAGACTACATAAAGCTCTAAGGATTATTTCTTTTGCTTGGATGCATACTGACAACAGAAAAGTAGAGCACTTTTGTGAACTGTTGGCTATGTTTCAATCACACCTTCTCCCTCTACCCCAGTTTGTCTTCCTGTGGTTGCCACTGGGATAGCCATTTGCAGAAATCTATGTCTTTTGTAGAAGAAAATCTCTTCAGACAAGATCACCTTAGTTTGGCCTTGTCTTTCCTGCACTTTCCTGCTCAGAAGAGTATTCCATAGCCATGAGTAATTTATGAAGTAAAAATATGACTGGGATAAATAGGAGTTTTCAGTAGGAGTGTCCCATTTATTAAATTTTTAAGGCCAGACTTCACTTCTCACAACTGATCTTTGTAATTCCATTAAATTATCCTTGATCTTCAAAAATACGTCTTAAAGCCAATACTTGTTGATTTTCCAATACTTGCCCATCTAAGAAGCCATTACATAGCAAATTATACAGATGTCTTATATACGGTGCCAATCTATGTATGTTGCAAATCACTCACCTGTATTCCAGACCAATTTTTAATAAAAAAAATTTAGAAATACCTTGGATTTAGCTGACATCCAGACATGCATCGCCAGTAATTAGACTTACTCGCCCCGAGTCGTCAGGGCAAGAAAGTTCCATCATTTCTTAGCATGAGCTACCTCACTTCTGGAAGTTGGGATGCATTGAATAGTCTTGTTTTTATTTTAGATATTACAAGGTGCTACGCTTCCGTCGTTATTTCAAGAAAGGAGATAGGCAGGGCAGAAACAACAAAAAAAGTGATGGTGCTAAATAACTCTGTAGAAGGCCGGTGAAATAGAGATGCCTCCTGTCACTGTCATTTCCAGAGCTTAGCTGTTAGGCTGTTTGAGAGAACAATGTTACACTGCATTTATTTGTTGGTCATACAGTATTTAGAATGTTTTGTACCACTGCCATGCTTTATTTTGTCAAGTATGTGGGTACAAGCTTACTTAGGTGGTTTGATTTTTTTTTTTGTCTGTCTGTTTCTTTATTGCATCTGTGCTCTCCCCATTTTATTGTTTGTTCCTTTAAAAAAATAAAAATAAATAAACAGCTGGGGCCATCCCTAAAGAAAGTCATGCACATAGCTTTCTTAATGTATTTTTGCAAAGCATTTAATTAAATACATGCTTCTCGCTACGTAAGTGGTTTCCTTTTTGTAGAGTTCCTTCCAGTGTTCCATCTCAGTTCATTTCCAGGAAATTAAAAATGACAGTATTTAACTTCCTTTTTAATTTGGATAACTCATTTGCAATGCATTCTCCTGACGTATTTTACCCATAGGAATATAGAGGTATTTTAATAATGCCTCCATGCTGGTTTTTACAAGATGGGCATCAATTTGTGTGAAGTAGTTACCAGCAGTCCAGTTAAATCTACCTAATGTATATTGTTGGAGGCTCCAGAGAGAGAAAATGTTTATTCAAGACTGAATAGAATGTGACTTAGCCAATTCTCAGTGTCAGTGTAAGTTCCCATGGATAGAAAGCAATTCCTGGACAAGCCATAAAGTCGCATGATGGCGAGGCAGGCAAGAATTCACATTCCTTTCCTCCTTCTGAAAGGGCAGGAGATTTGCAGTTTCCCAGGTTGTCCACACGGATGCTTAGCTGGGGAAGAGAGAAGTTGAGAGCTTCTTACTGATGTTACTGGTTTGCTTTTGTTATCTGGGCAGGCACTTGAGGATTTCCTTTTCTACTAGCACGAAATAAATCCTATAAATATGCGACTTGGGAGTTAGTTTATCGTGTTGGCTTCTTGAGGAGTTTTAGGTAATGTGGATTTCAATGGATTACCTGAGGCTCACTCCCAGCATGTTCACACCAAGGTCGGTCTCCAGGGGCTGTGATCATACCTCTGCAGAGGTCCCAGATGCACAAAATAAATAACATTTGGCGTACAGATGCACGTTTGAAAGCTATTTTTAATCTCCGATTTTCATCGGCGGAGGAGTGTTACGATCCACGATTGGTAAAAATGTTTTGTGAGGGTGCTGAAGAAGAGTTTCGTTGTGAAGGATACATTTCATTTTCTTCCTTTTCGAGTCTCTGCCTCTCTCTCTCTCCCTCTGAAGCACACAGTATTTTCTCAGCCAGGTGCCCGGAGCACTGAGAAAGATCTTTAGAAAGCAGTCAGAGGTAATGTTCTGTAAAAACAATCCCTGCTGAAGCACTGGAGCAAAACAACCTCTCAGGAAATCTGAGTAGTTAACTGAGGGCTCTTTGTAATGCAAATGGTTGGCCAAGTTTGTTTTTTCCTTCTCTTGACTATGTTTGCAACATACGCGTATTACATCTCCTTCCCTATTTAAGCATTCCTCTAAGTGTTGTAGAATCTTTTTTAAGCAGAAAAGAACCAAAAACACGTTAAGGGGAGTTTCACTGCTTTAAACTGCTTTACCTCTTATCCAGGCAATATAGCACAGCTTTGATTTCATGAACCTAGAATTAATGAGCAGATAATTTGCAAAAAGCTGATTAATTTATAAAGGAGCTTTAAGAAAATACCAGCTGTGACATTGAGCACAGTTCGTTGTTGGTAAACGGCCTCAGAAATGGTAGAAAAGGCACTTTAGAGCAGTTAGGATAATATAATATCAGAAACTGCATTTAAATTAAACTTGAGGTAAGAGAGTCGGTCATCTCTGTTGATTTCCATGATTGACCTGTTCTCAGTGAGAAATGAGCCTCAGGACTGCCAGGAGCCGACACCTTCGCTAGGTTCATCAGAGCCAGCAGTGCAGTAGTTATGTGGCAACTATTTACTAACATCTCCTCCAGTAAGCAAGGTTCTGTTTCTTACTCTACATTTACATCACTAGTGGAATTGACGTGGTAGCTTCTCTTGAACATTTAGAGAAAGACACGTGGATGCTCTTACAATGTGATTTTTTAACCGACTGGTTTGGATTTGCAGTGCATCACTGCTCTCATGCTTTTACCCCTGTGCCACGGAACTCTAGGTGTAAAATACCAGATGTTGTATGGAATTACACACCTGGTTACAGACCTGGACCAAGGGGCCCCATCGGTCAATGCGAGCCTATTCTTTCTAATATCTCACCAAGAGAAAAAAAGAAAAAAAAGCAGCCAAGTATGAAAAGCAACGGCTTTGGTTGGTAGGGCCAGGAGGATTTTAAACACTAATTTTACAGCTTCACAGCTTAGATTTGACACAGCTGCACAGTAGAATCCATTTCAGATTCCTCTCTCAAGCAGTGCCTCCCAACACTGACCACTTCTTACAGTTTGTTTTACTTCGAGATTTCTTGCAAGTTAAAAATTTGAAAAAAAATACATTCTTGCTGAGTGGAGGAAAGAATGTGGAAGATCTTTTTCAGACATGCTCAGTGGACCCTGGAGGTTATGATTAATGTCCCCAGAAATTAAAAAGTCTGTTCATCTGCAAGCACAATGAACAAAGAATTGAGATTCAAGTATTGCCGAGCATATTCTTATTTTTCTGTTGACTAGTTCTAGTGATCTTTCATCTTTATATTGAATATTGTAAGGAGCTTAGTAATACCTTCTCCAAGGCTTTTTCTCTTCTTCCTGCTTGACATTTTAATTTATTTTTAGCAGAAATTGATGCAGCAGTCAGAACTGGTCACAGTGCTATGGATTATTGGATACATCAGCTAACACACGCAGTGCTTTAACTGGGCGATATTAGTATCACTTTATTCACTGTATAATATTAATATTGGAAAAAGAAAAACACGTTCTTGTTCCTTCTGTATTTCCTTGAGGAGCCCAGCTCAGAATGTGTAGATCAAATGTGATCTCAGCCTCCCGACTGCATCGGAGCCTTCTTGCAGAGAGCTCTTTGTACTGAGCAGTTCCAGATGCTTAAAGTGCAAGGGAACAAGTTTAAGTCCTGGTTTAAGTCCTCCCTAAACAAGAAAGCACTTTCAAATTACACTTTTGAATTTATACACCTTGGTTCTAGAGTGGCTGTGAAGAAGAGGTACTTTTTGGCCAAATGTTTGCTCTTTTAAAAGGCAGGTGAAGCAGCTTAAGCTGCTCCTCCACCAAACTCCTTCCTTGCGTATCTATCTGTTAGCTTCCTTGTAGCTAGCATAAATCAGTTTTTAACACTGAAAAGAGTCTGTAAAGTACCCAGGGTAATACATGTAGTAGAAGAATGCATCCAGCAACACAGAAATGTCAGAAAGAATATGTCACAGCACTATAGCTGGAAGCAACACAA
The DNA here is from genome assembly GCF_000703405.1 of Apaloderma vittatum. Taxonomy (NCBI): domain Eukaryota; kingdom Metazoa; phylum Chordata; class Aves; order Trogoniformes; family Trogonidae; genus Apaloderma; species Apaloderma vittatum. Next base: position 57,758 of record NW_009695905.1, on the reverse strand, counting down.
CCAAAATCTGCAAGGCATAGCCAGCAAATCAAGGAGAGTGAGGTAGGTTTGAGGTTTTTTCCCCCTCTGTGAAGACAAGAGTCTAAAAATGGCTTAAGAACAAAAAGCATTATTTTTCTTATTGCAGTAAGGTAAGAGTCCTGAGGTCTCTTATCTCCTGTAGCTGCCTGAGATTGAGCAAAATGGTTATTGGGCTTGCAAACACTCTTATAATCTGTGATATTTTTTCAGGAAATGAAGGCTACACTGGAGGTTTAATACCCACTAGGAAGTTGGTCTTGCTGAGAGAGGGTATTTATAAAAAGAATAGGATTCCAGGAAGACAGAAGACAATTAGGCTGGATTAAAATGATCTCTAAGGTCCCTTCCAGCCTAGGCCATTCTAGGATTCTATGAATTGCAGAAAAGCAGAAGTGAATGAAAAGGTAAAAAGGGTAACAGAAGAAAGAAGATTCCTTGCAAGTAGGCATATGAGAAAATGGTAAAAATTACAGCAATAGACAATAAGGGTATTGTTCAAAAGAACATGACAAAGGGTGAAAAAAAATCAGCAGTTCAGTAGCTAAAATAGAAATGCCAAAAAGCCTGTGGACCCAGTTGGCCAAACTATGTGTTTACACTAGGGAAAAAAAATATTTCATCATTTTGATTTTGGGTTATTGTGTGCAGTGGGTCACAGTTTGCATGCTGGGAGTGTGAAGGCTTTTCAAGTGTGGGATTTCAAGAATATTCTGTAGAGTTCAGAATATCCATAAAGGAGCCTTCTTGAGCAAAATTATGAGATGGTTACCAGGGAGTGAGATTCAGTTTCTTTAAACGTAGAATAGTTTTTATTGTTTTTTTTTTTTGCCAGCCTGTTGTCATGATATTTAGAAATTTAGATTGTGTTAAAGTCAGAGGTAACGAATCAAATAGAGATAGTGCAAACCGTTATGAAGAATATGATTAATTACAACTGATTATCACCTTCATTAGATTGCTGCTCGCGTTCTCAGTTTTAACTTTTGCTGGGAGAAGGACTGGAAAAGTATTAAGACAATACCAGTTTGAGCAGGAAGAGCCATTTTTTTCCTTCACCCCTCATGTTAATTTCTTGCGCATTTTTATTTCCTTGCTGTCGGAATAAGAAGCCATGTTTCTATAAGCTCTGGCTTAAGGAATAAATAGATATTTCATAATAGTATTAAATAGTATTTCAAAATAATTATGATCTGTTGTGTTCTCAGTATCAGAGAATGGTGCATGACCAAATGTTTCTGGTGCAAAATAAGTTCCTCAGTTTATTCCTTTTTTTTTTTTTTTTACCTTATTATTTATTTATTTATTATTATCCATCCTCCAGGGAAGACTGCAGCCAGGAGTGTTTGTGCAGGAAAACAAACAAGCAAACAAACAAAAACCCCCAAACCCCCACCGAACCATGCAACTTGATGTCTGACAAAGCACCACAAAACTGCTTTTTGGCCTAAGGCACCCGAGTGAAAAAACTGATACAAACCCAACCAATTCCTGCAAAAGAGCGTTATTACAGTTCTAGAAACTTCAGCAAAATATTTTGACAATTGTAGGAGCTATGATGGTAATGGAGGAGCCTCCGCTCTCTAAAGAACGTGCTGTGTGATTCTGCACAAGAACCAGAGTAAGTCAAAAGCAGCTCCTGCTGCCATATTGCAGATGCCACCAAACTGCAAGGAGGAACAAGCAGACTTTTTCGGGTACCTTGGAGTTATTCTAAGAACAACAGTGAAGCTGAAATGGGAGTTTTGATGGGAACATTCAAACCCTAACGAAACTAAAACTTTTCCAGTACCTCCAAGAGTGATCTGTTAGTGGCTCCGTGGGTTGTGGATTCAGCAACAAAACTTAAGTTTTAATTCACACCTGGCAGACCTGACTTCTTCCCTGGTGGAAAGAAATGGATGTGCTTTTTCAAAGAACTATTTGGGTTTCAGCCTGGTCTGAAATGAGTGTGTGTTCTGTAATAAGAAATATGTTCTAATTTGGAGACTACAGTGAAGCTGTGTTACTTGCATAAATTAGTCCTCCAAAATAGCAAGTTTTCTAGCTTATATAAATAATACCCAGCGGAAAAGGGGCACTAGAAATTTTATTTCTCTGCTAAAGCTATCAGGACAGCCATAGCATGGCAATGCATTTGCTGGGAAGACCTTTCCCCTTTATGAATTCAGACTTCTCGTAGACAGCTTTTCCTCCAAGTTGCAAATAGAGGCTGACGACCGTTTAGCTCGTGGCAAAACCAAAGCGACCAATTACACTGCTGCTTGTTTAAATATCTAGCTTCTTTTTTGTTTTAGTAAGGAAAGGCGGTGATAGTTAGCCAGCTTCCAGCTGCTGGAGGTGTTGGCCAGGAGGGAATGACTTCTCTACCAGCCAAAGGGAGGTGAGGCTGTGATTGTGTGAAGGCTGTGCAGACAAGCAATTCACAGCTGTTTAAAATTAGGGTCTGGTCAGAAAGCAAACTTCTTCTGTGAAGGGAAGGTTTGCTGCGTTGTTGTCATGATTTAGTTTTTTGTAGACATCGTTTCCACAAACAATGTGGAAAGGGGGTGTTGAAGTAGCCCCCGTGGCACAGGTGATAGTCAGGGAGGCCACGTTCACCAGAAGAAAAACCTTGGTGTTCTGCAAAAGAGCCTTTAGGTGAAAACTCGCAATTAATTGGGGAAGTTCTGGGGAAAAACTAAATTAGTGATATCTTAAAGCTGTCGGTATGATCTGGGAAACCCTTTGAGGCAGGGCTTTTTTTTTTTTAATTCCTTTGTTTCTTTTCTTGCTTTCCCTGAAGCGCCATTAGTAATGTGGTGCGATGACGTGTTTGAGTATCAATGTACGGCTGAATAAGAAACTGTCAATCAGAATAAGAAATTTCTGGTATCGGGCAACTTCTTTCCTTATTTTCTTCATACCTCTCAACTTCTCAACTCCTGCTACTGTAAAGTACAGTATTTATTTTTTGTTTTCTTCAATACAGCTTTAAATATACATGCCAAAGGAAGAAGTGCTTGAATAGCTGCCCAAAAATCAACTTATCATAGAACTTGAAAGCAGCTGTTGGTCTTTCCATACAGCCTTGAAAGACCTCTATTAGTTGTCTGTGCAAAACGGGGTTATTTCCAGAAATGCTGGGTCTATGGACTTGATTTGCTGCTCTGTACGAGTGAGTAATGGTGCTGCCAGTCTCAGCTAAAATTTGGTTTTTTAATTATCATTTCCCATGTAAAATAAAAGCTAGAGCTTTTTGCAGGCTGACACAGTAAATTAGAGTAAAAAAGTAAAGGATTAGAATCTAAATCTTCTGAAGGCTGCCCATATTTTCTAAGCTAGTTCTTTATTAATATTATCTGTCTCATATTTCTACTATCTCAAATACTCTTCTAGAAAAGTACAGAAGTATCAGCATCTCGATGGCTTAATAAAAAAAAAAGGTGTTTTGTTCAAATAAATTATTTTACGGTTGTCTTGGCTATTTCTTTATGGTTTTCTGCAAATGTTCCAATAATCACCTTTCATTAGTAGAAGTTATTAGTCAATAATGACTATGTATTCTTTAGAAAGAAGCCCCCACACGTTCAGTTTTTGGCACAGGATCAAGAACAGTGTTTACCAATGCATTTTTTTTTTTTCCCACCAGCCAGCATTCTTACCAGCTGCTTTCATAAAATTTCATCTCCAATCAAAAGACTTCCTACTATGTAATTTATGTCAGATTAATATTATTACATACATATAATTCAGCCATAAATGGTAGCAGTTTTCACCATAAAATGAGGAGGTTTTCTGCAGCAGCCAGTACTTGTTATGAATTTTTGGCACTGTTCTTTTACGTTGCATCAACTACATTTGTGCATTTGAGCTGTTAAGGTCTCCCCAGACCCTCCATATTTTCATTCTGTGTGGGTCTGTCCAAATTCCACGAGGCCAAAGCAGGGCAGCATCTAGGCTCCGACTCAAATCTGGTGAGGTTTCTTTAAAAAAAACCCCAACAAAACAATAAAGACTGATCTGCCCAGGTGTGTTGGCATGGTTTTGGATCTTGCCGTTTGAGCTGAATCCATGCCAGTGGTTGGAGAAGTTCACTGTGCTTGGAAAAATGAGCCTCTTGATGGAGAAGAGTAGAAAAATTAAGAAAATTTCATAGCATGATGCTATAGACTGTATCTCTTAGGATTATCAAGTTTTCCTTTGAACAAATTATCTTTGAAGCATCGGTTAAAGTGGTACCAGAATTGTCCTGCCTTATTAATTTGTTTGAAGAGACATAAACAGTAAAATTAAAATAAAAAAAGGCCTCAGTTTTATGAAACAAGGAGTTTTATTAAGATATTTTATTATGTGTCTCTGTAAGGAATAGACCAACAACCGTATAAAAGCTTACAAAGATGGTTAACCTTCAACACTATAAATGTTCGCAATTTTGCATCTTTATTGACTTTTACAGAGTGAAGGGAGAAAGTTTTCAACTATGACATGCCAATGACGATCTTTGACAGGAGACATTTACGATTGCTTTAAATCCTTTACCTTTTTTTTTTTTATTATTATTTATTTAAGCAAGTCGATAACCCTGACTTGCAGAGTTAGGAGTGAAAAATACATTAGCACCATCATATTAGTCTTTTACACTTCCCTAATTTTAGTGGTCTTGACCAGCAATGACAGGAAAGTAGAGAAGCACCTTTGATAACAGAATACAATCCAACAGTAAGATTATGGTGACTGCTGGCATTAAGGTATTAAACTCTTAAAATACACTGTACTTTTTCACAGCTAATCAGTACAGAAATGGACAATTTTGTGTCAAATGGTTTCTTTGAACTGACTAACGGGTACATCATGTTCTGATTGATTTGTTTGATTTTTTGTTTGACTCATCAGACACATCCCAGTTTCTGTCCATGTTGAGGTAGTTGAAACGGGGAGGTCTTTCTAGCTTTATGGACTGCATCTTCGGAAGAAGGGTAAACTTTGGTACTGGGAGCAATCAGTGCTTTGTAAATTGGCTAACATTCAACTAATAGAACACAGTGTTGTTTTATTAAGTGTTGAAGTTGTATTATAGCACCACGGAGACATGTTTTGAAGATGGAATTTGGTAAAAAAATAGAGAAAAAAAAAAAAAAAGCATTTTTACTGTACTTTGTGTAATAGCAAAAAAAAAACCAACCCTTGATATCAAATTGATTTTTCCCCCAGAAATTTTGTAAATAAATAACTGGGAAACAGATGGTCACCTGTACTAGATGACAGGGCTAAAACAAAGGAGCACAGTTGGAGTGTGGATCTGTTTGCTGGGGTTTCAGAAAGAGCAAGATCTTTGATTTATAAGAAGCAGACCGGGCCAATGTCCACGCCAAATTCCTGATCAGGACCACCGATATCTATGGGTGCGATATCAACCACAGGCAACCTCATTGACTTGCGTGTTCTGTATTCGAAGACTGTTTTACCCCATTCACCCGTGTGTTTCTGCAAAGTTGGAAAGAAAAAGCAAGAATGTTAAGAGAGACGGGCATTGGGCTGTGGGAAACATATCACAGAATCACAGAATTGCCTAGACTGGAAAAGACCTTGAAGGTCATTGACTTCAGCCATTAACACAGCACAGACAAGTCCTCAGCTACAGCACATCCCTAAGCACTGTGTCTGCAGGACTCTTAAATCCCTCCGGGGATGGGGACTCCACCACTGCCCTGGGCAACCCGTTCTGATGCCTGATAACTCTTTCAGCAAAGAAATTCATTCTCATATCCACTCTAAACTTCCCTCGGTGCAACTTGAGGCCGTCTCCTCTTGTCCTGTCTACTTGTCACTTGTGTGCACAGACCGATTCCCACCTCACTACAACCTTTTGGGTAGTTGTAGAGAGTGATAAGGTCTTCTCCAGGCTGAACAGCCCCAGGTCCCTTATCTGCTCCTCATCACACTTGTGCTCTAGGCTGCTCACCACCCTTGTTGCCCTTTTCTGGACCTTAGTGTCCTTCTTGTAGTGAGGGGCCCAAACCTGAACACAGGTCTCAAGATTGGGCCTCACCAGTGCCAAATACAGGGAGAGAATCACTGCCCTGGTCCTACAGTTTAAGGGATTTCATGTTTTCATATTAACGTGTCCCTCTCAGCACCATGAAAACTGGTTGCAGTCTCTCTAGAAATGAAACACGGGTAGGTCATTCTTCACTTCTCGACCTTTTACACGAGATCTCGTGAGTTTGTAGAGCTTGCAGCTCAGAGGCAGTATGATCCCTGATAGACTAATTTGAAGTGTGCTCTGCATGCCCAGAGATGGTACAAATAGCTACTCTGCTTGGAAAGTGGGTTTGGTGCCAGGAAAACGTGTCATGGGACAGATCAAAACTTGGTCGCTGCGACTTCACTGGCTTTGACTCTAAAACAAGAAGCTGCCTGTAAAGCACAGATTTTAACGGGAGTGTGCCTCGCTTTTACGGGTGCTACGAGTGACACTCCTGGTGTACAGAGCCTAAATATCCCCAGTCAGGTGTGGCTGTGACCCAGGTCATGCACAGCTCTTTCTTCAGTTATTATGGGCCAAGTTCTCTGAAGGGAATTAGCTGGTAAACCGCCATAGGAAATCTTGTTTACTCACAGTACAGCCGTCTTCCAGAACAGCGTATGTGAATTTACTGTTTCCCTCAGCCTTGATCTCGCTTTCTGTCGAGCTCATCAGTTTCAGCGCCTTCTTAACATTTCCGTTGGCTTGATCCATGTAGGCGATGCTGTTCTTGCAGTGGTAGGTGATGTTCTGGGAGGCACGGCTGGAGAGGATGCGGAGGAAGGCCAGCTGCACTTCTGAGACGTCCTCTGGAAGCTCAGGGTCGCCGTAGCTGAACTGCAGATTACAGCACAGAAGGCTTTGTTTAATCATGCCCGTACAGGCATTATTTCACCCACCAAGTGTTTAGCTTGGTTTAATTTTGGGATTATTGTTTTAGTGCGTTGTGATGCCTGCAAGGACAAGGCGTGTGCATTTCGGGCTCTTTGTTGCGGCAATTTCTTACCTGGAAGCCTCCGTTCATAGATTCTCCAAACCAAATGTGTTTCTTCCCATGGCTTTCACTGGTCCACCAGTTCTTTCTGGGCACGGTGCTGGGGTTAGCACTGAGGCACGTCTCCCCAGTTTCCATATTGCAGTACACTTTAATAGCATCCATTTTGCAGCCTTGGTTTGGATCAACCCAGTACTCTCCTACAGGTAAAAAAAAAAGAAAAAAGAAAGAAAATGTTAAGGGGCTTAATATATTTGAAGAAGGATCTGACTGCTTGACGATGAAGCTTATTTCTCTGCCAGATCCCTGAGCCAAATTAGGAAGCCTATTAATTTTGCAAGAAGACAGAAAATAAGAGGATATAAAAATATACTGAGCTCATGTGGATACTGCAAATGTGACTGACATTTGAAATAAATAGAAATACTTGTCCTGGGTTTTTTTCCCCATAATATTATTTAAACAAGTGTTCACTTTTAAGCATGTAGGAAGTGGAGCTGAAGTCACTGTGTATAGTAAATGCATAGTAAATTGAAAATGTATAGTAAATTGAAATTTAGAAGTATCATTACATTTATCATCTTTATGATTAAATTTGATTTTAACCCCCCATTTTTTATAGCAGATCTCTGCATTTTAATATTCACAGATAATAGCATTCATGAAAAAAATAAATAATGATCAAGATCTGCTCCCACTGGTGAAAATAAAAATCTAACATACCGCTCTTGAGCTCGGGATGGCAAAATTTCAGATCTCTGCAGTTGCGAGCTGGATTCTTCCGTGACCCGTCAGGACTGATGATGTTTTCAATCTGGTTGTTAATTGATTTCATCGAAGACATGATGTCACCCAGATTGATATCGTTTTCCTTTGGCTCATCTCGATATTCATACCCGTAGACCACCTGACCTTTATCACCAGCTCCCAGGGCAGCTGCACCACCACCACAACATGGACCAGGAGGACCAGGAGGACCAGGAAGACCAGTCTGGCCTGGTGGACCCTAAAAAAAAATAGGGACCAGAATGCTGAGTAGACATCACAAGTTAAAACTAAAAATCTGAGCATTTTCTGAGGGAGATATTTAAACGGGAAAGGGCCCCATATTTCATGATTAATCCCTAAGATTTGTTTCTTGGAGGGCTTGCAATTTACTTACCGCTGGGCCACTTTCACCTCTGTTGCCGCGGGGGCCAGGGGGACCAATTGGACCTGGGTAGCCACTCGTACCATCTTTTCCAGGTGGCCCAGCTGGTCCTGGGGGGCCCTACAACAACGTTGAACACAAATAAGATGATCAAAATAGGTCACCAGATGATTTCAAATTCAGAAGTACTTTGAGAGATATTTCAAACACTTGTGTATTATTTATCAGGTGTCTTTCTTTAGCTCTTAACTCAAATGGCAAATTTGAATTTATTTTTCTGTTTTTCTCTTTAAACAAGCAGTCTGAATCTTTCTTCCAGTTCCTCTAAGTAAAGAGTTTTTCTTACCCTTGCACCTGAAGCTCCTGGACTTCCAATTGCACCTTGTGGACCCAGAGGACCCTGCGAACAAAAGAAAAATAAGTCCTGCACCTCCAGGGGGTTGGAACTAGATGATCTTTAAGGCCCCTTCCCCAACCCTGACAATTCTATGATTCTATGATTTTGCAACTAGTGGGATATATCTTAAATAAAGACATTGAAAACATCCTTAAGATTATATGAAATGCCCCCTTTTAAAAAGAATATGTCAGATATGAGAGAGAATAATTCTTTAGCCAGAAAAGAAAGCAATGAAAAAATATTAGCGATGTGATATCCAAGATGCAAGAGAGCCAATCGACATCAATGGGCTTTGGACAAGATCTTGTATTCATAAGAATTCATAGCTACAGGCTCAAAATGCTGCAGTTTTAATCATATTAATAGTAAAATTTATTGAAATAATTTGACACACACTCATGCAGTCAAACGCATTTAAAAATCCATTCTTTTAATGTACCACAAAGAACTTAGCCCTTTAAAAATTATTGATCATCTCACTGTCATGGAGTAAATGAGAATGTATCAGAATTATTTTTTTTAACTCATGTTGCAGGTTAGATGGCATGGTATTAGACAGGCTGGCATTGGTGGCATTCATAACTAACACCCACAACTTTTTGCCATCGTTGATAGATTAATTGAGTTTTGGTTTCTTGACTCTCACTTGTATCATGAGTGCTATTTATAGGTCTCTTCAGTAAAAATCCCCTTCTAAATTTTTACCCATCGTAAAAACCTAGGGCGTGCCTTTCTATTACCCTTCAATTCTTCCAGCTAATAAGAACTGTTCAAAACAGCAATGCGTGTTTACGATTCAGGAGTTCACAGTTTCATGCCCATTTTGCCCTTACGACTGCAAAAAATGCTTGACGGAAGATGGACATTTGGGCTCTGGGTAGCTCCTTCATGGATTTAGTCGCCAGCTTAGCAGAGATTTAGCAGCCACAGATATTTTAACCCTTATATCTACCTTTGATAATTTAATCAGGAATAGCCTGTATAAATTAATGCAGAAGGTGTGTGTGTGCCAGGCAAAGGCAAACATGTAGCTGAAAGGGATTTCAGCAAAGCCAGGTCTTAGCAGCTTCTTCCAGGTCTTTATTAGTGCTTATTTTAGGTTGATTCAGGGAATCTAGACTTTGGAACATGTTTGACAATTAGATTACGACAGGTTCTTTATAATTGTTTTCTTTCCTTGGGAAATTAATTAAGACTAACTAGTTCCCTAGGACCTAAACCACAGAGACTAAGACCAGCTGTTAATTCCCAATGCAATCCGAAATACTCACAGGAGGACCAGGGAGACCAGGGCTACCAGGAAACCCTCTATGACCCTTTATGCCATTGCTGCCTCGTTCACCAGTTTCGCCTTTATCACCACGAGGACCTTGAGGACCCTTGAAGAGTGGATTTGCAATAAAGACAATATAATAAGAAATGAAAGAAGTGCCCAAATAACAGGAAATAGTGAATGTATGATATCACAGATACTTTAAATACAACTTACAGCAGGACCACGAGCACCAGCAGGACCGGTAGAGCCAGGAGGGCCAGGTGGACCCTGTGACACGGTAAGAATAAGATGGTGTGGATCACCTGGGGTTGAGTCGACTGCTTTTTTTATTTCCAGATAAATGGTATGTTCAAAGCCAGCAGCTATTCAGAAACAAGGGGAAGCTACACACCAAACATAATCACAAAGAATTTTGGCCAGTTCCTTTTTCTAGTCATCTTAGTCTTCCTCAACTGGTTGTAGACACTGACACGTACTACATGCACTAGACCCCTTCTTTGTGTTGTGAGATGCTCAGTTCTCAAGCTGTGCTGTTGTCAGCACTTCTCAGAAATAACGTGAAAACTTCCAGAGTAAATCTCTGAGTTTAAATTAATAACCTCGCTTGTGCTGCGTGAGCACCAGACGTGACGGAAATTAAGATGGGCCTAGTGGGATGATGAGTTTTTTGACATCCTTTAGAGTACGTGAGCTTCAAACTTAATTTATAGGCAGTTATCAGGAACATAAACTGTGATGTCCTTCCCCTTGGTATTGTTATAAAAGAGGTTCTTAATGCCAAGAAGCTATGGCAGAACAGATGTACAACTCTTCCAACCTTCTGCATTATTACTGGATGAAATGTACTTTGCATAGGAGAGGTATGCAAATAAGCAGTAAACTATTTACTTCAGTCTTACCTGAAATCCTCTTTCACCAGCTTTTCCAGGGGCACCACTGGTACCTGCAGGTCCAGGGTGGCCAGGAGGTCCTGGAGGTCCAGGAGAGCCACTTTCACCACGGTCACCCTGCAGGTGGTAACAGTTGACAGGATAATAAGTTTGATGTTTTACAGAACTAGAATGTAAAGAATATATTCAGTGGAGCATATGAGGTTCAAGGAACAAATTACATTGCACAGTACTAGGTATATTTTGATCCCTATGTATCATTTATTTGTCAAGCTGAAGATACTGGTGATTCCTTACTTTGCCTCCTGGGGATCCGTCACGTCCAGGCAAGCCATCTGAGCCAGGGTTACCCTGGGGGAAAAAAAAAAAAATAGAGGTACAGTTTGCTCATAAACTGGCTGACAAATAGACAGCTTGTTTTCCAGGAAGCTTAAATAGCTCTCATCAAAGAAAGAGAGAGTTTTCATAAGGAAGAGTCCCTGGCGTCAGAATGGCCCATGAAAGACCTGCAAGACCTACATCATTTTGTCACCGTAGGGGCAGCACGGTCTCTTGTTCCAGTTCCAAGTGAGACAGAGATGTGGTCCACAGGTACTAAAAGTCATCTCAGAGACAGCAGGCTACGCTGCCTTACACGAGAACATAATCTGCCCTGGCCCCTGTGCGTCGGGTACTTGAGGAAGGCTCTGGGAACCTTAAAACATATTTACTGGCAGAGTCTCCTGCTTGTAACTCACGAGATATGAGGAAGGTGTAATGCATCCACTTACATCTCTGCCAGGCTCTCCAGGTAAGCCTCTTTGCCCAATAGGACCTTGTGGACCAGGAGCACCACGTTCTCCTGGGATACCATTGGTGCCTGGTTTGCCGTCTTCACCCTGAAAGGGAAAGGATTTCCTTGCAGATAACTCACGAAATACCATCATATCAGACACCTTTAAATAAATATGCAGTGATTATGAAAAAGACCTGATAAAGTGAAGGACCAGTATGACTTTGGTGAATACTCAAAATAAGAAAGACAAAAACTTGGCCAAATTGGTTTCTTTTTGTTGCTGGTGATATTCATGCAAGGCCGTTGAACCCAAGAAATGTTCCTTATTGTTTTGTCAACCAAGAAATTGTAAAACAGGCATATCTCTTCTTCTGTACCCAAAATGAATAGCCAAAGCAGGTATCAGAAGAAGTGACTGTCTATCACTGTATTAGTGATAAACCAAGCCTCACGCCACCTGTTCTGGAGGGAGGTGAAAGTCTTTTTCTGTTTGGGTCATAATATTTAAGCAAGAGACATACTGAATATTAAGCAATGATAAACAACTTGCGGTAAGTGAAACCACGACTCAAATCTTGCCTCAAGGAAAGCTTATAGCCCACGACCCTCTCTAAGCGCGTGAAGCTGGTGATACACTTCTAGATAAGCTGATCCAGGGTTCTTGGTAATGGGGATTAAAGACAGCCTCAGGTCCAACAGCTGCTGGTTACCCAATATTTTAAAGCCTGATCTTAGGGATGTCAACAGAAAGAATTCTAAGTTCTGTAGCCTTTGCACTAAAAAGCTCTCACCTTGGCACCTGCTATACCAGGTGGACCACTTGGGCCACGCAGACCTGGCAAACCCGTGTTACCCCGGCCACCGACAATGCCTTGAGGACCTGGTTCACCTGGCGCTCCCTGTTTAAGAAAAGGTCAGATCAGTGAATACCGAGCATCTTTAACATTCAGTTAGTGGCTCCTTGTTCATGACAGGCATAATCCCTGTCTGTTGGTGTCACAGTCCCTGGGTGTACGTGTACTTACTCTTTCTCCTCGTGCGCCTGGTGGCCCTTTCTCGCCTGGTGCACCAGGCTCACCTCTTGTCCCAGCAGGTCCTTGACTGCCAGGAGAACCAGAACTACCAGGGGGTCCAGGAGGTCCATCCTTGCCTGCAGGTCCTGCATTACCAGGGGGGCCTGGACTTCCCTAAAAAAGTGTTTTAAAAAGAAGAACATGACCTGTGTTGTGTGAAACTGGAGTGCACGCTTGCTAGCCTTGGTCTTTCCTCATGAAAGCCAACCAGACTTGAGGCATCGCCTGAAGAAGGTGGATTTAGGGGCCAACCTCTATGCACCCAAATTGGATCTGACCTTACAAAGATCCTACCAATTTCAAACCTTCTATTTTTCTCTCCTTACTGTCTGAGCATACTATTTGCATAATGCGGGACTTGAACGCTTTGGACGCCCCGCGTGGAATGCGTCCAAAACGTGTTTCTTAAGGTGGTATTTCGGACATGTGCAGAATGAAATGTCTTTCATTAAAACTCTCAGCTTAGCAAATGACTGAAAAGAATTATGTTAACTTTAATGGTAGCTTAAATAAATCCTACTTTTCCTTTTTATTCAAGTATATTCTAATTTGCATCTATCTAACTATAAAACAGAAAATAAAAGTCTGTTTATTTGACTGTAGAAGAACTTTTCTTACTTTATATCTCAGTTACCAGACAACAAAGGATTACTTGTAATTTTGATTTCAAAATGTTCAAATCCACTGGATTTTTTGTATTTTCTTAATTTTTAAAGAATAAAAGAATCAGAATCTAATTTTTACTACTTGAATCAAAAGCAGGTGCTTGATGAACATGCAAGGATATCGTGTAAAATAGTGGAAATAGCTGATGTAACAGCCTACATTTTATTTATAACAGGACACTGCAGACTGGTAGGTTAAACCTTAGACATAGGCCATGGCATGAGAGAGAAATGATGCCGCAAGAATTTTTCCAAACTCCTCTGTCCCAAGATAAGTAAATCTTATGCCATTGCATTCTGCAAGCAACTAAAAGAAATTCTCAACGGTAATCTACAAAAAGTAGTTTTGAAAATGCATACCAATTCAAGATCCTGACGTGAATATCTCTTGTGTCATAAAAGAACAAGAGAGGAGACAGGATGGATGTCTGCCACCAACAGAAATACTCAAGGACCTGATCCAGGAGAAGGACTCCACTAACTCTGATGGGCTTTGGAAAGGAAGCCCTGACAGAAGGCGGAGTATCAAGACACCGTGTGAATGAATTGGTATTCCATATGAAATAAGAGGAGAATAAAGTCTCTTTTGCAGAATTTCATCCCCAAGTCCAAGAACCACATTCAGAATGCTTTTGCTTATGTTATGTTCATGTCAAGGTACACACAGCTTTATAGAGCTCAGCATATATATGTCTAAATATATGCACAAAGTAAGAATAAAAGGAAAAGGGGATAAGACAACTTACAGTGTTACCAGGGGGACCAGGTAGACCACGAGCTCCTGGGAAACCAGCAGCTCCCTGTAAGAGATCAATATTTTTTTAGTTGTCATTTTCTGTAGATTGGAAAAATTCAAACAAATTATTTTTTAGACAGCAGGTGGCTTTTAATTCAGTTTTTAAGCAGAAGAGCTAAATGTAATTCAATGACCTGGAACTGAACAAGAGGTTCATAATTTTCTTTCGTTTGTATGTTTGACTGTGTGGGGTATTTTTTCCAAGGGAAGGTCCTATATTTTCTTCGAAGATGAACTAATGGGCTCTAAGAAACTTGGCAAAGACAGCATGTAAATCTAGTAACTGTTGAGATAAGCCATTTCAGAGCTTTCGGTCATTGTGCCAAAAGCTTTTTTTTGGCACCCTACTTATATTAAAATCAATGTGATCCACGTTACTAAACACCTTGGCTTTAATTACTCCTTCTGGACCACTTCAATCATTATTCTTGAACTGCTGATGTTAAAGTCAGTGAAGGTCTTGTTTTTCATTTACATCATGTTCGTTGGAGTCATTTGTCAGAGACTTAGTCAAAGAGATACTCACAGGGCCTCCTGGAGATCCACGTTCTCCTTTTGTTCCTTGGGGACCAGGTGGACCCTACATGGGAAGAAATAGGTAAAGCAAATTACTTGACGAATGCATGAAAATTATGGGAAGTGTCATTAAGTTTCAGGCAGTTCAGATGCTTGCACTTGCGCTGAGCCACTTTGTGGCTAAGGGGGAGACAAAGAAACCTCTCTTTGTAGCAATAAGGAACAGCAAAAAACTTACTGGTGCACCAGGACCACCTTGGGGACCTGCAGCTCCAGGAGGCCCAGCCTCTCCTCTTAGACCAGGTGGGCCTCTTTCTCCTTTCCCACCAGGCTCCCCATTTTGGCCCTGTAGAAAAATTCATATTGTTATATTACGACTCTAAAAACGCAGATGGTACCACTGTGATGAGAAACTCTATGCACACACCCTTTGGAAGGGAATTTAAATATTAAATTGAATGTGACTGCAGCTGAAGTCTATTGGTCTACCAGTACAGGAAGCTCTATGTCTGACTGAGTACAGAAAGAGTAGCAAAAGAATCAAATGTATGCAGCAGGCACATATATTAAAAGGGTTCCAGCAGGCCTTTCTTAGACATGGACGAACTTAAGGGAACTAAAAATTGATAATCACATTCAATCACTTTTAAATATTCATACTCACTGGAGCTCCAGGGAAGCCAGCAGGTCCAGGAAGACCTTGTTCTCCTCTTTCACCCTGTAGAAAACAATATGTCAGCAAAGGAAGATCACCTCACAGCAAATAAGAGATCGTTCCTGTGAATACCGCTGAAGTTTCTTTGACTTCTGGATCTTTGGAAAAAAAATCCACAACAATCCCAAAACCAACAGTCGCTCCTGAGGTCTAAAAGCAACTGTTCAGGAATTATCTGATAATTACCTAAAGCGTGACAAACTGATCTCAGTTACACTTGAATAAACCCTGAGCGCAATCCATGGTGTTTCCCAGATCTGACATCCAGATTTGCTATTTCATCAATCGAGACAATAAATACAAGCATAAGAGTATTTTCAAAAGGTTTCTTAACTGGAAGACAAGGTGGAAAGAACTATCACTCACACTCTTGCCCTGACCTATCACCGCAGCCCTCCAACGTCTTTACAGAGTTAAAAGCATTAATTTTTCTGAAGACCTTTGCACCTGAAAATCCCAATAGTCAACAGAAGACAAATGTCCTCAGTTTATTTTGAACTCAAGTCACGTGTGCCCCTGACAGGCTAGGTGCAACACTGATGCCCATGTCAGGCTAAAGATGTGGTAAAGATGTGGTGGAAGAAAAGTGCTCTCACTTACAGGACCACCACGGGAACCCATTGGACCTGGGGCACCTGCTGGGCCGATCTCTCCCTGTAAGGAACAAGAATGGTTACTACGTGGTTTTCTTCTTCCCACAAGACAGCCATCAGGGTGACCCTTTGGTCTGTCAGACGTCATTTTGGAGGATGCTTTACCTTATCTCCAGGTGGGCCGGCAGGACCAGGAGGACCGATGGGCCCTACGTTACCCTAAACATGCAGAAAACATAATATATTTTATATCAAAATAGGACAATGTTAATTCCTCTGTTTTGATCAATAATGTTGTTTCATTTTTTCCCGTCATCTAGACCTAATCCAAAACCACATGAAGTTAATAGGTCTCTTTCAATGGTAGGCAACAAAAATTATCCACTGCCCTAATTTTTCATATAGTTGGTCCACTTTTCTTCGGTACATGTTGAGGATCTCTTGACTAGCTTCCCGACATTTTTTCTTTGTTGAGAACTTTATGTACCTTATGATTTGAAATAATTTTTCTGTGTTTCCTCCAACTGAAAAGCTACAATTTTATGTTGGTCATCCCTCATTATTTTGATGTATATACTATTTGCACTTGCTCATTACATATATGCATATATTTCAACTGTTTATTTTATGTGTATATGTTGTACTGATGTATAAATATGTCATACATGGTAACCTGTAGAAGTATTCTGTGTAGGCATACTTAGTGTCATGATATCTTTTTGTGCTTCATTATAACCAGCGTTTTCCTATCAGTTAGCTACATTCAGGAAGCTAGAAACACTTTCTCAACTTATGTGTTGCTGCTTTCCATTCAAAATATTTTCTCAATTAACCTTCTGTTTGGAAAAAAAAAAAATCTATTATATCTACCCAAGCAGCAGAAATCACAAAAATTAGTATTAAGTATTTAGTATACCAAACCAGACTGACAGAAATACAACAGGATTACTAATTTACCTCTCCTAGATGGTATTTATTCACTCTGAGTTTACCCATAGTCTAAGTGTAGACTATGTAAAGCTAATTGATAAACTGCTAGATGTTTAACAGCTACTCACTCTCTCTCCTCTTGC
>NW_009695905.1:34753-40786 GCF_000703405.1 Apaloderma vittatum | reverse complement strand
AGGAATGCCATCAGCACCTTTGCCACCAGGTTCTCCCTAGGAAGCATGAGATGTAAGAAACGTGAACAAATTCAGTGCATTGTGGGTAGATAACACTAAATTAGCACAAAATCGGCAGAGAGTGGGTGTGTTACCTTATCCCCTTTTGGTCCAGGACTTCCAGGAGCTCCTCTTTCTCCTGGCATTCCCTGTAAGCCAGGCAGCCCTGTGCCTCCAGCAGCACCAGGGGGTCCAGGGGGACCCTAAAGAGTAATGAAAAAGAATTAGGAAAAAATAAATAAATTGTATTGACCCAAATGATGAAAAATCACAGCAGAAAACCAAGCAAGTCTGCGGGTACCTTGGCACCTTCTGAGCCAGCAGGACCTGGCCCACC
Organism: Apaloderma vittatum; assembly: GCF_000703405.1. Lineage (NCBI taxonomy): Eukaryota > Metazoa > Chordata > Aves > Trogoniformes > Trogonidae > Apaloderma > Apaloderma vittatum. Next base: position 40,410 of record NW_009695905.1, on the reverse strand, counting down.
TCTTGTTCCAGGAGGTCCTGGAGGCCCGGGTGCGCCACGTTCACCTGGGATACCATTTTCACCCTGTGACAAGGAAACGCGTTATTCTTTGTGTTCAGGGTCATAGCTCGTTAATTCATTCACATCCCTACAGAAACACTGCTGTAAGATTTACCTTTGGGCCTGGGAATCCGGGTCCTCCAATATCACCTTTTGGCCCCTGTTTATGAGAAAATAAATACGAATTATTAACTTTACTTAGTATATCTACATTGTGGTTGACACCTTGTTTCTTTCATCTATCATCCCTAAAAATCAGACTTCTCTGCTCTGCACAGTGCTGACAGTTGTCCGAATTTGGAAACGTAACCTAGGAAGAACTCCTCGTGTATTTTTTTTGTTACTTTAAAAAAGGAATTACTACTTACTGGTTCTCCAGGCTTTCCACTCTCTCCAGCTGGTCCTGGTCCACCAGGCAATCCCTAAAGGAAAGAACAGTGTTATCATTCACGTTACACAGCCAAATTATGCATTTTCCTATGTAGCAAATTTTTTTGACACAAAGATGAGTGCCCAATTTGTTCAGATCCTTTACAAAGAAGGAGGTACCAATTCAATAGATAGAGGTTTGATGGGACATAATCTACTGAGCTAGTTGTCTGGTTTGCAATTATGAAATACTAAGAAATAGCTTCGTCAATTGGTTGAACTGCCTTACTTCAAAATCTGATGATCTATACATGCGTGTTAGTCAATTCAAAAGAATCAGAAACCAATAAGCAATAAACACACAGCACCTGGAGGCCGGGTGGACCTGATGGTCCTGGTTCTCCTCTCTCCCCAGAGGCACCCTAGAATCAAACAAAAGAGAAAAGAAATCCGAAATTGTCTGAGAATATTTCAACATATAAACGTCTGCACACCACCTCCGATCTGTGCCTCCTTGTTGTGATCTGATGATGACATTGCACAATCCCAAAGACTAATATATCTTGGTGTTCTGGTTCTCTTCAACCATTAGATATAATTCAGCAGACACAATTAAACTTTATACTAGTCTCAAATGCTATAAACATTAACAGGAGCAATAATAAGCTTCAGTCTGAGAAGGTGTTAGATCTCCAACAGCTTTTGCATTTCAACTAATACTGGGTATATCCATTTCATGTTTCTCTTATCAAAGTTTTGAGTATTAATTTATTAAAATAATGGCAAAGAAGAGCTCTACCATTTGTCTTTAGAAAAGTAGATTTCTTTATATCATCAAAAACCTTTTCCTTCCCCTAAATTCAGAGTCTCTATGCCAGACCACCTTGGCAATAACTGAGAATTGCCTCTTATGGCACTACCACACTTACGGTAGGTCCAGGAGGACCTGGGAGGCCAACGTCACCATTCTTCCCAGCAGGACCCTATAAGAAGACAAATTTAGGCTACGGTTATGGGTTGATATAATCTTTAGAAGACTCAGCAAATTATTATTATTTAATATTATGCTGTTATGCTGTTATTATTTCATTAAACAAATGCAGCTTACAGGCGTTCCAGGAGGTCCACCAGGCCCTCTTTCTCCATTCTTACCCGGTGCACCCTTACAAAAGAGAAAGATCACATTTGAAATGCTCATTCTGGTCAGCGTACAACAACCTAAAGTTGCAGCGTGAGATAGCTCCGCTGTGGAGCAATTTATTTTACCATTTGGCTGTATAAATCCCACTCACCTCGTTGCCCTTGGGACCAGGGAAACCCATCACACCTGGCTGACCTCGTGGACCTGGAGGACCAGGTGGACCAGAGCGGCCGGATTCACCCTGACTACCCTGGGAAAAAAAAAAAAAAAAAAGTGAGGACATCGGGAAATAAATGAATATTCATGTATTTCGACTGAACTTCTCTACACATTGTACTTTAAATTGTATTAATTGGCAAGATTTAAAGAATGTTATTTCAACACATAAAGTGCTCTGGTGATGAAATCAAACCAAAAAAAAAAGAGATATGATTTATCTGGCTGTGATAACAACTTGTCTAGGTTGTTATCTGGGAGAATGGTACAAAATACTTGCACAGTGGACGTACTGGTGGGCCAGGTTTTCCATCGCTTCCAGGGCTTCCTGGAATTCCAGGCAAACCCTGCAATTGAAGAAAAAGAAGTGTCATTCTTCGTTTTAAAATGTGTACTGTTAAGTTATAACGCTTAAGTGTACATATATACAAAACACCTTTTAAACTGCTTGCTTAATTTTAACCTCTTTAATAAAGATTAAAACACCCCCTATAACTCCCCATCCCATTAACAGGAAAAATTGTAGAAAGCTGGTACATTCTTTTTTTAGGAGTTTATAATTTTCTCCAAGAGTCACTGCATATAAACAAGGCATCACATACTAACAAACATGCAGAATTATGTTCTTTCATTATTTTGGAAGAAAACTAAGCTCAGATGGTAAAAATCAAGGACTGAAACAATTTTGACCGAGTACCTCTACTTAAAGGCAACACAATTTGTACCATATTTCAATTAACTTGTTTTCTACTTGTATATGATATTCTATGTATGCTATATCTATATTATATTCTATATCTGTATTAAAATCTCTCTATATAGAAGTTTTATACTTCTATATTATATCTATATTATACTTCTATGTTATATTATCTATAATACAGTTCTATATTATTCTTCCTATATTTTCAAACTTCTTTTCCAATAAATTCTTGTTTAGCTCCCAGAAGCCATCAGTCAGGCTGAGTTTTTAACTTCAGTGTCAATTGTCACGTGCAGTTCCTAGCGTTTAGCAGAAGACCACAGAACGTTGTTCTGTTCTGTACACATTACGCAATAGGATATCTCTGAAAATCATCTTGATACGTACTATGGAAATCCAGCCAGCAGCTTATTTGCTTTAATTGTGAGTAAGCAATAAATATATTAAGTGTATTGAAATATGTAATTGAATTATTTAAATACTAAATTTAAGTGATAGTGCATGGCGTTCTCTGAGAACTGGGGAGGAGCATGCTCAGCTTCACCTAAGCTTCACTTATGACAGATCTTCTCTGAGAGTCCCGTGTCTTTGCACAGTTACCTACTGCACTAGTAATACTCAAAGAAATGAAAAGAAAATTTTTCTGGTTGGTCTCCTCTATTGTATCAGCTCAGATGCGGCCTCTCTAATAGAATTTGTCTCCTTTTCTTCAAGGTGTCATATCTTACTCTCATTCCAGGAAGACCCGGGCCTCCGTCTTGTCCACGCTCTCCTGCAGGTCCACTGGGACCAGGAGGACCTGGGCTACCACGTTCGCCTGCAGGACCCTGAAAAAGAGACGTTGAAATTCAGGGCAAGGAAACCAGCATCATATTTATTCTGAAATTATTCATTAAAAATTGCACAAATTCTCCAGAAGTCGGGGTGTTTTTCTGGGGAGAAGATGTACCTTTTCACCTGGAAGTCCATTGCTACCGGGTGCACCACGGAAACCAGGGGAGCCCTGAGAAATTAAAGAATAAAATATGGAACATAGACAATATGACTTAGGTAATGGCAACTATTCTTTTTGCTTTCTAACCTATTTACCATTAGATGTATTATTATGAAAAGTAATGAAAGAAATAGATGGAAATGATGTTTAAGGGAACTCTATAGAATTATTTTTTCTTTCTCTCTCTGGTTGAAATCATAGCCTTTCCTCCATTATTCTTAACTGGCCCAGCATGAGTTACCTTATTTATGAGTTTTCTAAATTCACGTTGGAAAGAAAACCATGCACACAGTCTTGAACAATTATTTTCTTTTAACTCAATACTGAAAAGAGGTCTATTGTATTGTTTTAATATCTATTAACATGTATTTAACAAAAATAAGTTTACTATTTATTACTACTATCTTCATTGCTTACAAGAAATGTGAATTCTAAAATTTAATTTTGCAGCCCTGTTTACATATTTAATACGGAATGCTCTCTGTAAAGTTATTGCATCTACTAGGCCCCCCCCCCCAATCTATTGGCAGTAAAGATATTATAACACAAAAGACGTCCTGACAATATCATTGCTAATGACATTATTGACGTTGAAGATGTATTGTCAGTAAAGGTGTTGACATAAAGAACGTAGAAGAATTTGCATTAATTTCACTTTCCAGAACTGAAATTTTGTCATTGTTCATTTTTGTTAACTGATAAATAATTTTGAGTTTTGTCAATTTTATTGTTTTCCCCATGTAGTTCTAACAGTTTATGGGGTTTTTTTAGCACAAATCTTTCAATGCAGCTTCCAGGTATACAGGATTGCTTCTTCAAAATCAAAACAAGAAAGAAATTAACTTCTTTCAGACTGAGATAGATCCAAGTGCTGCAACTGGAATGAGGAACTAGATAAGAATTCTCTCCAGTTTCATAACCCAGTTTCACATCTGGAATTTGATGAGAACAGATATGGAGACAAACATCTCCTCCAAATATTTTGAATACCAGATTTTGTGCCGTCTCTTCGTTAACTCAAAATGTACCTCGTGTGTGTGGTCATCTACAGCAGCTTACCCTTTCTCCAGGTGTACCAGGGACACCATTCTGGCCGGGTTCACCATTTGCACCTCTTTTGCCTTCCTCACCAGGAGGCCCGGGAGCACCTGGGGTACCGTTTTCACCCTGGGAAGGCCACCGGTGAAGTTAGAATTCTCAAAAACCCCAACAAACGCAGGTTTTGTACAGGGAGTGATTCAGGGTTTGGACTTCCTTGGAAGAAGTCTCTGAACGCATTTTGAAATCACTTACACGCTCGCCTTTTGGACCCGGATCTCCTTTTGCACCATTCTTACCAGGTTCTCCCTAAACAGGAGAAAATCCCATTAAAATTATGGGTTGCGACAGGATATTTTTCTAGAGCTACTAGAGATAGCTACTAAGCAGTATCTTTAAAATTATTGACTCATTTTTATTATTTTACTTTCCACAAAGGAATTAGCATGCACTGCCTGAGCCTGGGTGTGGAATGCAAGGGGATTCTTAAAAATCCAGTAAAGGAAAGAAATGATACACTCTGAGTAAAATTTTATGTCTGTTTCTGAACTGTTTCAAACATCATTGAGACTTTTGCTTGATGTCCCTGAGTATTTTCTCCGACAAAGAACTATGTGTTGTGTAGGGCTGTTAGCAAAGAGCTTACTGCGGTATTAGAGTATGAGTAGTATAAGAGCATAATGACAGTATAAGAGTAGGTAGAGCTCACTCAGTGCAGAGGACTGGGGACCCAGCCCGTGGGACTGTATACAGGTAAAATTAGGATTTTAAAACAAGATATTTTGTCTAATGTAGCCATTTTAGCCAAGCTTTTTTTTGTTGTTGTGTTTTTCTGAATTGCTAGATAATTTAGGAAAGCGAATTCTTGTCATGTGTATCATGGTGTATAATTTTCATATATAGCAATATACAAATGTGCAAAGGATAAACGTATAGGTATAAAAATATTTGCCCGTTGTTGTAAAATAATTCACTAGATCATCTCAAGTGAATAGGACAAATAGAGTTGTTGTTTTTTTTTCATGGTAAGCTGCTTCCACCATACTTGTTTGTCCAACTAGCGTAATGAATGTTAGTGACTCACCGGACTGCCTTTTGCGCCAGGGTTTCCACTTGTACCTGGAGGACCAGGAAGACCACGACCTCCAGGCAGGCCA
>NW_009695905.1:0-34723 GCF_000703405.1 Apaloderma vittatum | reverse complement strand
ATGCCAGAAGGTCCCTGCAGAGAGTGAACAGAGGGTGGGGATGAAGAGAGCACGGCATTGCTGGATTCTACGCAGTCCAAACAGTGACCCTCACCAACGCGGCGCAGCGAAAGACAGGGAGATGAGAAGTACCCACCATTTCACCCTTGTTGCCAGGGCTTCCAGCTCTTCCAGGAGGGCCCTGAGATTAAAAAAAAAAAAAAAGAAAAAAAATAAAAATAGTCAACACTAGGGCTAAGCCAAAGGACAGGGCGGGTTTTGTGAAGAGTAGGTGGCCCAACATGTCTGTTCCCGTGGGGTATTTCTGTACCTGAGGCCCAGGTGGCCCAGCATGACCCTGAGGACCAGGTTCTCCTCTTTCTCCAGGACTACCACTAGAACCAGCAGGACCAGGGGGACCAGTTTCACCCTACAGAAGAATAGTAAAAGGAGAAAAGGGATTCATTTTACTCTTGCCTCCAAGACATGGAGCCTCATGGTTTTGTCCCCTAGGGAGGCATCTTTGCATGATTTGGGAGAAGATTACCACCATCATCACCTTGAGTGAAAGAGCCAAATCAGCACAGGGACTCCAGTGCTGAGGCACAAGGCAGCCATGCCCTCCAGCCAGCACATGCTACACAGCTCCTCTGCTTGTGGGAAGTTCACGGGAATCCCCCCATGACGCAACGCAAAGCGTTTGGTCTACCACTTAATGTTTTTTTGGGGAAGGTATTTAGAAAGGCAATGAGGATGGGGGTTTTTCTTATGTCGCGTATGAAAACACATCAGTTCTAGGCTTGCAAATAGTGTAGTAGCAGCCAGAAAAAGGAGGACTTAAAGAGGCAGAGTGACATAAGCTGGCTAACTGGAGAAAGGACCAAATCCTGACTTAGCGTGCATCTTTAGCTGAATACCTTAAAACCTGGAGAGCCTGGGAATCCTGCAGTTCCAGGGGGACCAGGGGGACCCTTAAAAGTGAAAGAAATATTATTAATGTAAAAGGTAAAAGCCATATGGAATTAAACTTAAGTTTAAAAAAAATGCTGCTTTATGGGACTTTGCTCTGAGTAAGGAAACACCTGGCAAAACAGCAAATATAAATCATGCTGTAGAAGAAGTTTGGCTAGTCCTAAAATATCACACCTGCATCTTAGTTAGCCTGACTTTTACATGTTTAACTAAATTTCTGTGTTGTAAATTAAAAAAAACCCACAACAAAACAGGAAAATTGTCTTTAAAGAGATTAAGTTAAAAAAAATGTTCAGAACTTGTTCTAATTATAAAAAAGGTGCAAGGAAAAAAAGGCGGTATAGCTCTTACACATGCAGATGAACATACTCAAGTTTCTAGGCAAATGGAAAAGAAAAATTTTTGCCTGCCTCAGACAGCTAAATTATGTATTTGGTAAGACCACTCAAAATTTGATCTGCATAGAGAACAGCAATTCCACCCTCTATATGTTTTCTGAGAATTATCTGGTTTTAGATTCATGCATTTTCTCATCCAGAGTGTTAAAGTTCTCCTATTGCACTGTATGCTTTAAGTATCTTGACCAACAGTTATCAAATGTAGTGTTTAACTAATATAGTATATAACTGATACAGTATAGAACTAATATAATATTTAACTGTTTCATAACTTTTATGTTTCGTATAACTATATTTCATATAAATTTCATAAACATTCTTGTTCTTAAATCAGTGCACTTCCAGTCTCAGGTCTGCTGGCACTGCAGAACACCAGTGAGAGGTAACTAGATTCAAGCAACACAAATACTTCAAGTCAAACATCTGTAAGTCCTCTTACAGGTGGGCCTGCTGCTCCTGGAGATCCGTCTTTGCCGTGGGCACCCTACAGAAAGAAGAGAGGTGTTGGGTACAGATCACTACCCCGACACTGACCCCCCGTGCTTTAATGCCTGTGACTCACAGACCATCCTTTTATGTTTGTATATTCCCACTTAGTTGCCCAAGGTGCAAGGTTTCCTCAACTGTGAAATTCTAAAATAATAATTAGCTAAATATTTTGTGAAGGAAGAGCCAACAGTTTACATGGCTTGTACTGTAATGACGAGACAGCAAGACAAAAGAAATGTATTCTTCTTACATTTCTCATGGAAATAAGTAACAAAACATCATCGGTGTGAACATTTCTTAAGGTTAAATAAGTAAGATTGCAATAGATGTCTATTTCAAAGCAACAGCTACTTCTAATTCACATAAAAGACCAAAATTTCACTCCAAAACCCTAATAAACAGTGGTTTGGTTTAAATCCTGTTGCCAAGTCTTGCAGTCATGTTAGAACAGGTCACCTGCTCAGGTTGAGTAGTGTTTGTAGGAACAAGTCACTGGTTGTTACACCTTAGCTGTGCTTTGTGGTGTTGGAAGCTACAAGCTGTGACTTCCTTCAGAGCAAAGAACACACTGCCTAATCTCAGTCAAAGAGTAATTTTCTTTTTATTGCAGGCTCTGAGATTGCAGTTTTTTCCAATCTCTGCTTTTTGCTGCTGCCCTTTGCTTCCACTCCTCCTCCCTGTTCCTCTTGGTTGATTGAACCTGAGCTTTATGCCAAATCCAAGCTTACACTGAAACCGAACTCTCCCTCAATGTGTCATCTGGTCATTTAAAAAAAGCAAATAGAAAATAAGATGGTGAACATGTTGTGGGTTAGAAGTGTTATGTCTTTAGTTGAGGTCCGAAAAGTTCTCACACGCGATTTTACAGATCCTATGTACTTTTCTAATCCTTTGCATTACAACTGTTTTAAGGTAAGTCTGTGAATTAGGGAATTCACAACACGTGGAAGAAAAAGTATGTGCTACTTCTAAAGAACAACAGCTGCAATTACTTACAGGGCCACCAGGATTCCCAGGTCTTCCTCTTTCTCCAGCTGGACCTCTTGGTCCCTAGAAAATGTAAGACAACAAATCTGCTAAATAGCTCCCAAAATAATACGGCTGAGCAAAGAGAGTTTACTCTTATTTGTGTATCTCAGTAATCAAAGTTAAAAGAAAGATGAGTAACTCGGTTAACTGGGAAATGCCATTGGCTCTTCCATTTAAATATTAGCGGAGGCACATATTTACCGGTTGGCCCGGGGCTCCATTTGCTCCAGGAAGACCAGTTTCACCCTGTCATGGAAAGAAAACACCAACGACAGAATGAACTTTGGCAAGAATATATTTTTTGGTTTATTCAAGGGGAAGAGGTATAGAAACAAGACAGTTGCTGCTTTCTGTGCGGCACTGAGTGCCTTCAGCATGAACTGAAGTCTGTGAGGTCTGAGAAGTCTAAACCACTGCCACAACAAAATAGTTAAATGAGGAAAAAAAATCAGGAAAACTATGCCCTTTAATGTTATGAAATAGTGAGGTGATCCACGCATGCTCTTTCATTTTGGAATCTCATCTTCATTATGGCTGGAAAATTGGGGCACGATGTGGTTCAGAAAGTCTACCTCCTTTGGAATTATTCTTTTCATGGAGATATTTAATGAGTTCCTTTAATGTTTAATGGATTTTTATAATTGTGAAGCACAGCTATATAAGAAATGATGGAGGGTACTACTCTACCTATTACAAAAATGACACTGTAGTTTTTTACCTTTGGACCAGGAGCACCGCTTTCACCTCTGGCACCATCTTTTCCATCAAAACCCTGGGGGAAAGAAAAAAATGTATCTGTGAATAGTATTTTATTCTTTTTTATGGACTGCTCTTGGCAAAATATTAAACTTCAAGTAAAAGTCATAAAGAAGGGCATATTTTTAGACACACCTTCAGCGGAAACTCTGTGTTGCCTGATCTATTTGAGCGGTGTCCCTGCCCATGACAAGGAGGTTGGATTAAATGATATCTAAGGTCCCTTCCAGCCTAGGCCAGTTTAGGATTCTATGATTCTAGTGAGTGCTATCAGCAGTTGGAACACTTTTTTAAAGAAAATTCGGAATGCTGCATCTCTCCATGGCCACTAGTTAGAAGGGGGCGCTTTTCTCAAAGGCATGCTTCAGCATTTGGGGATAGAGCTCTACAAACGAAGTAAATAGATAAAATTTAACAGCCTTTCTTACAGAAGGTCAGATTACATTGTCCAGAAATTGTCCTTTAATTCTACAATTCAGTCTCCTTTGCTGGGAACTGATGACTGAAATGGGGCAACAGTGCAATGAGAGTAATATATGTATATTCAGTACTTACTCGTTGACCTTTCATCCCAGGCATCCCAGGCATTCCAGGGTGTCCCTTGTGACCCTAAACACACAAATACAGAAAGATTAATAGATGACATACTTACTGTATGAAGGGCATAAGCCAATGTTCATTGTGTGTCACGTTCACGTGACTAACTTAAGGTGGAAAAGCAAAACTTTTGATTACAAGACCATTGTTAAAAGAGACTTTTCCATACCGGTAAGCCAGGGATTCCACGGTCTCCATTTCTGCCCGGTCTTCCTGGTTCTCCCTATTAAAAGAAAGTAATTTTTTAAATATTTTTTTTAGTGTTTCTGTTGCTCCAGTTACTGTCAAAGAACAATTCCTAGTAGATCAAGGCGACTCAGAATAAGCTGGTGAAACTTCCACCAAAGACAGCGAGGAAAATTGGAACAGGGTGTTGGTTCACTATCTAACTGCCTTCTGAAAAATAATTGCCAGAATTTATAAACTCAATTTTTTAACAACATTTTGGTAACAGAAAACACATAGAAAACTCACTTTTCATGGTGAAACACTCACAATGAACAAAAGCTGCTTTTCTCGCCTTGTGCTACACCTATTCAGGACTCCCAGCTGTGACACATTAGATGGTTTTAAGAGTCTTAACTCTCAGACTACTCTGAAGGTTGCAGACAACTGCCACTACTGTCAACTTTTCTTTAAAACTGCTAATTTTGTACCAGCTCAAAATCATGCTTAGGTTTTATTTTTATTTTTTAAAATGTGTCAAATTGTGTGATAAAATTGAAATTGTTTTTTGGAATGGGTATTTGTAGCTAACGTAGGCTAAGTGGGGTTTGTTACAGTCATGTTGCCAAACTGAGAAATAGGGAGATATTAAAAACTCTTAAAAGCGATTCTTAAGTGTGCTCTGCTGGGTTTTCATTTAATGAACTTACATCTTTTCCTGGTGGACCAACTGGGCCTACCATTCCAACAGGGCCTGGAGGTCCCTGTAGAAAAATAATTGATGTTAATGATGATAATAAAAAATACGATGTCTTTTTCAGATGAAAAATACATTAAGTAGCACAATATACTCGTCCAACAGGCAGGATGAACTGTAAAAATCTCAACCCACTCCACAATGACAAGGATTCATGCCTGTAAGATCATGCCTTTAATGTATATAGTGGTGGGTAACGTATACGTACAGGAGGGCCGGGTTGTCCTGGTTCTCCAGGGGAGCCTTGGTATCCAGCAGAGCCCTACAACACAGCAAACCAAACAGTTAGGGTGTGAACAATTACATGCATCATTCCATGGTGCTACTATATGTTAGAATAATCTCATAATCATAAGGCAAAGGGTAGTCAGATCTGTCAACTGCTGACCCAATGAGCCAAAAAGAGCAGAATACATCTACATGAAAAAAAGAATTAAAACTACTCCTCTGAAAGGAGGTGTACATAAAAAAAGTCAGACACTTTGTGGGTTCAGTGGACGTATATTAGCATTCCCACTGTCTCCTGTTAATTTTTTCTGGATGAATAGACACTTGGGGATGTTAACTGAGGGTGACAGGCAGAGGTATATCTTAAGACCACCTTAGCTGGCACCCCACAGAACTGCAGAAAGCTCTGGACACACAGACTTAAGCAAGCACAATATATGGCCATCAGCCATTGAGACTTGGTGGTGCACAGATGCTACAGTCCAGTTAATAGAAAATGGCATTTATTACATTTAGCCATAAAACCCTTCAGCAGCATATCTAGATTTAACAGTTGAAAATGTACCTAATATTTATGACTGAGAAAACAAGACGCTCCTGTGAAAGAAAATGAGATGATTATGAAAAGATTAATTTTTACTTACAGGGGGACCTGCGTGACCAGGTGGGCCGGGGGGACCACTGGGGCCAGGGGGTCCTGGAAAACCACTCTACAGTGTGCATTAAAAAATAGTCATTATATTAAGGTAAAACAGCTTAATATAGTTGCAAGCATCACCAGTTAACTGTGAAATAAATTTTTACATATTAGTACATAGAAAAAAATCCATGGTAACCCACACTTGGTGCAGTAAAAAAGGACACACAGCATAATATACACATTGCTAGTGCCTACAGTCCCTTCAGAAAAGGCATCACTGGGTTTCTCTTTGCAGCCTTAGCTAACACATGCCACAAGGCATTTTCAAAGCTGTATGCTTTTCTTTCGAGTCACTGTTTCCCTTCTCTAGATGCCCAGAAGGATGCTTGGAGCTCAGCTTTTCAGCTACCTAAACAGAATGAGCAGATAACTGGAATTTTAATTTGTTAAACAGAGCAAATAAGCTTCAGCTCCTCTGCCATTTAACTGAGCTTTATTAGCCTGCGTCTTCAATGGTGTACTAATAAACTTGGTTGCTGGACTTCGCTTTCTAAAACTAATTCTAAAATTTCTCACCCTCATTCAGGAGATATATTACATCTAGTTTTGCAAACCACTAGAAACACTGTGTATGAAAAACTCTGCTTATGACCCTTGACTTGTTGGGACTTACAGGTATATTAAATTAAGGCCATATTTTTGTTATGGCCAGTAAGGCAAGCATTTTCACCAGGGAAATCTTTTCCAAAGATTAACAGTATTAAGCTGTAAGAAATTAGTGATGTCTGAACTAATCAAAGGTTTAGACAGTGAAACCTCAATACACATATGATTTAACTCAAATGAGCAAACACCATTCCTTATTTTCACTGGTAAAAAAGGAGTAAGATATTGCTAAGGAAATTCTTAATTTGGGAAGAGTGCTGATATTTATATTTCCTATAGCAGCAACCATAAACACATTTGATACTGCATGCCAGAAAACATTTGAAAATTAATGCAGCGGCTCAGCGCAGCTATACATGGTTCTTAAAAAAAATAACTCAACAATTTCTATTAAGTTAAATAAATCTCATCATGGGTTTGATAGAGCCCGAACAATTGAAGTCTATAAATTACATGCGAATCACTGCATGCTGCAGTATATTCCGTAGTTTAATATTGCACATTTTGTGTTTCAAGGGATAATGTTATGTTGTGTTGTGTCAGAACAGGTCATGTGTTATGGATGTAACAGGAAAATAATTGTCTTAATACAAGATTAATAGTGTTGCTGTACTACACTAGTGTATGGATACTCCTATACTACAAATACACTACATCAATATTAAATCACAGATTGTTTTTTGTCAACAAAAGAGAGACTCATTGTAATATTTGCTGTTTTCTAGGGTAAGTACGCCAAATGGCTGAACAGTTAGTGTCTGGTCAAATCGGGGTGCCTTCAATATGTGAAAACAGGAGCAGTCCCTTGCTGTGAGTTGTTGGAACTCATTTGGTATACAATAACGAGATTCAAGACGCGACTGAGTCTTCACCTCATCAATTGCAATTGATTGATCAGACATATGGCTATAAACAAACAAGACATTATTTTTTTTTTTCAAGCTGCACACTGAGGAGATATACTGATAGTTAGGTGTGACATTTGCTTGCTGCCAGCATCTCCAGACTGTGAACGAACAAACATATTTTAGTCAGAAGATGTGTACTGGTGGAACGAGAAAATATGTGGAGGTTGTATGAGCAAGTCAGAAGAGTGCGATATAAAGTACAAAATCAGCCTACAAGCAGTGGGAAGACAGCAATGAGAGATGTGTGACTGAGGAAATACCAGGCGTGGTAACTACCCACAGGCAAATGTTAGTGATACAGCTGGCATTTGTCATTTTATTGCTCTCCCAAATTACTTCAGTTTGGATATTTGTTCAATGTAATGTTAATAATAAACACCATTTAGTCCTAGAGATTTTAGTCACATTTGCCTGTTACACCGCAACTGCTCTGTTACTTAATTTGGTGCAATATAAAAGACCACATTACCTGAAAGTATACGGACAATTCTAGCTGAAAACATTCTACCTTGCCCAATTCAGTTTTGTTGTGTTTTTTCTTTTTTTTTAACGCAATCACAGCACACGAAATCATCAAGCATCTCATGGGAAAAATGCCAAAATTTAGAGGACTAACCACAATTTTTAACTGAAAAGTGTCTCGGTTATCTGCCTGGTTCAGCACACCCTATGTTAAAACACTAAGTAGAAAAGTATAGATATGATAAAGCTGTGTGCAAAAACTGTGAGGAGCTGATGATAGTTAAGTGAATACCAAAATACAAAACCAGGTGGCTGAAGAAGACCAGCACATGGATGATCATATTAGCAAATGAACAAGGTAGAAATAAACAGATTAAAATAAAAGTAGGAAAATAATGAGCTTTATTTGAGGAAAAAACAGCTGTCATGATTAGTGAAATTTATTTCAGAGGATGATCTGATAGAACCCTGAGAATTAACACTTTTGCTTGGAACTGCTTTGATATGTTACATGTGACACCCAAACCTTGTTATGCAGCGTCAGACTGAAAATAATGATAATGCTTAATAAAGGAGCAGCAGCCAATTTCAAATAATAGCCATTCACCACATATAGCAGATTGCCTGAATTGAGAATGCTCAATGTGATCGATGGTGAATATCTCTAAATCCCAGTGCCCGAAAGGAAAATTGTCAGCTGCAACATTCAAATTCATTTTACGCGGGAAGCATGGCTCCTGCATAACTCTTTCAGGCAATCCCTGCTTTATCTCACTAAAAACAAATGAGTGAAAAGCTTGGACCAGGCCTAGCAGGTAGATACAGCATCCTTAGTGCATAGTCTGAATAGTTGTGGGTAAAAATATTGCAATTGTAAACTGAAAAAAAAAATATTAAAAGCTTTTGATTGCTTCTGGGATGAAAAAAAATACTGCGAGAGGGGCTTAATCGCTCGTTATCAGGTGGGTTGTGGAAAAATAGGCAAGTATGGAGCCTCATACTGAGTAAAGACAGAATGCTGCTAAATGGGTAAAAAAAGATTAGGGACAGTGAAGACGCAAAAAAGGGAGGGAAGCAATTAGCAGAGGAATACCAAAGGAGACAAATGAGGAAGAATTACAAAGGAGAAAGGGATAAATGTTTAGGTAGCTTAAGAAAATGAATCAGAGAGAGACTAGGAAAAAATGTGAGAAAAGGAAGAAAGAGAGATAAAAGGCAAAAGCCCCAGATAATCTGTAGTCATTTTCTAGAACAATGTTGCCAGACAAACTCTTGCCTTACATGGCATTCCACTTGCAGGCAACAATTAAATTAAAACTTATCTTGTCAAATTAAAATCAGGATACATATATATCCAAGGTACAATCTACAAGCAGAAAATTTATTCTTTAAAAAAAGAGGGTGAAGAGAATAAAGGCTCTATCATCTTACAATGGGCTGTGGGTACCCGAGACCAGCTGAACCGGCCTTCACATCGTAGGAGTCGTATTGTGGAGAAAAACTCTGTAAAAGAAAAAGAGAAAAACAGAGAGAAAAAGAAAAGGAAAAAAGAAGATGAAAAAGGTGATTGCTACAAATCAAATAAGCTTTTTCTTACATTGGTATGGCAAATGTATGGAATAATTCATTTGTAGTACTAGTTTGACATGTAGCTGTCATATGTTTAAATCATCTCTAGGAGAAGTCCAGCCAATACCTTTCTTCTGAGGTGACGACAACATTAGCTCCCTACGCCTGGAGACCAGGTAGCCAAGCTTCACTGTGTTTGACAATTTATCTTGAAACAAATGGAAGCTCAGTTGAAGGTGTGGAGTGAAAACGTGTCCTGTGGGACTTTCTGAGAGCAGAGAGCATCTTTGACACACCCATTTGCATAAAGCACTGCTTAAAAAAACCCTAGTGCATTCTGCAGTCAGTTTTTTAAGGAATTCCCACTTAAGCTTCTTAATTGGCATATGTTGGCTTTATTATGCAGATACTGGCAAACTTGGTTGAATAATGCTATGAAATAATAGGTTGTGCATTGATGGCACATAGGTGGTTGAGCAGGAAGGGTTGAATACATGCAGTGTCCTGCTTGATAACCCCAAGCACTGCAGACCCTTCGCTGACCTGGCAGAAGAATACTTCTGTGCTATTGAGAGCAGCTCTCTCATCAGGATTCAACAGTACATCTGTCATGCGGTGCTGGAATGGGTGACTAATTCAGTCTGTATCTTGGTAGACGACTGTGACGTCCATTGGGACTGGCTAACTGACTCGTAGGTATCTCTCCCAGAAGCTCGGTCCCTCAGATGTAATCCCTTTCAGAATTAAAGAAACCCAAGACATCTTTCCTCTTTTGTTATAGAATAATGGAATTGTCAGGGTTGGAAGGGACCTTAAAGATCATCTAGTTCCAATTCCCCCGCCTTGGGCAGAGGTGTTCCCCACTAGATTAGGCTGCCCAGAGCCCCATCCAGCCTGGCCATAAAAATTTCCAGGGATGGGGCTTCCACCCCGTCTCTGGGCAACCTGTGCCAGAGTCTCACCACCCTCATGGGGAAGAACTTCTTCCTAACTCCCAATCTGAACTGACCGATCTCTAGTTTCAATCCCTTCCCTCTAGTCCTACAACTACCCGGCATCCTAAAAAGTCCCTTACCTGGAAAGCTATAAACAGTAGCCTATGTTCAAAGCAGCAATTGCTCCAACGTATGATTTTTAATCAGTTCTATGCTAAACCAAGTCCAGCTAGTAAAGCTAGGCTTGATTGAGGGAAGCAATGTCAGCTCTTAAAAACGCACCAGCTGTGGCTCAAACTCCCTTAACTAATCCAACTGCACAGAAACTTCCGTCCAAATTATCTCTCTTGCCATGTGTGCCCAGTTCATGAGAGGAGAATTCAAGATTCAGTGGGCCAGAAGTACAGAGGGAGCATCACAAATAGTACTTACATAGCACTTCCTTGTAAACTGAGGACCTGTGTTTCAGTCTAGTCTCCTGGGAATGTTTCGTTATTAAACTTGCACCAGATAGAATCCAGGAAAGCCAGGGAGTTCCCTAACCATGAAGCTTGAGGGACATACTTCCTCCTTCATGCTTTCTTTCTGGTCAGATTATTTCTGAGTTATGTAAGTACTACATCAGATCTGGCTCTGAAACTTTTTTTAAAATAAGATAAGGCAGAGATTTAATTGCACTCCAGCCAAGTTTTGTGGAGAAAACCCCAAAACAACGATAAGAAATCAACTATCACTCAGCTTTGTTTTTTCAAAGGCACAAATGAGAGAGAGATGCCACTTGACATGGAAGTGTGCGTGAAGGTGCAAGGGGTAGGTGTCTACAGAGTTGCTTTTTGTGCTTATGTGCAACGAGGTAGAAGTTGAATGTACTGACTTACGCCTCCACTTATACTGGCACACGACTGGCAGACACCAGGTGGTCCAGGAGCTCCAGGACTCCCTGGCTGTCCCGGAGGGCCAGGGGCACCATTTCTGCCTGGAATCCCAGGAGAACCCTGCAAAGACACAAACAGAGCAGATGCGGACGTTGGCACTTGCCTCTGACTGCAAGGGCATCACAAGACAAATCTTTCCCAATGAAGCCTGTGTTGTTGTGGGGGGAAATTTCTCTATTCAACATAACTAAGGCCATGACTGAACGTTCAGGAAAGACACAGGAGAAAAAAAATTCATACTTGGAAGAAATTCCTGCTTGCTGAA
The DNA here is from genome assembly GCF_000703405.1 of Apaloderma vittatum. NCBI lineage: Eukaryota > Metazoa > Chordata > Aves > Trogoniformes > Trogonidae > Apaloderma > Apaloderma vittatum. Next base: position 22,973 of record NW_009695905.1, on the reverse strand, counting down.
GCCTTATTGCGGCTGATGTTTGATCAAATACACTAGAAATATTAAACACGTCAACTCCTGAATCTAAAATTAATACTGTCAGTGAAGAAGATAGATTTTTATTTCCTACTGGGAGGATATATACCGAAAATTAACAAAGTTTGGTCTAAACCCCCTCTTTCTCTCTCCCTGATTTTCCAGTTTAAATCTCAGAATTTTTTTTAAAGCTAAAGTATTACTTCAAAATCACTATATGTCACAGTCCTGCAGACAGTGCTCACATTAAGGAAAGCTGGATATCTCAGCAGATTTGATGGGATATATAGCACTGTAGGAACTGGCTCTTTATTTTGTTAGTTTCCTTGGAGAAGAAAAAAGCTGCACTTACAGGGTCTCCTTTGGGGCCTCGGCTGATTACTCCAGGAGTCTGGAAAAAAAGGAAAAGTAATTAAATTAAGAAAGAAAATAAATTAAAACTGAAAACTGAACACATATAATCTATATAAACCAAACAAGAGGAAAGCACATTTAAACATTGGAATATGGTTTTCTCAAATTAATTCCATTTATTCTTATTCAGTATAATTAAAAGCTGTGAGGTTTTGGGTCAGTCCGTCTACGTTTTCATGGTTCATTTATAAAGCTACACCTCAAAACCCACGGCAGTAATGAAGTCAGTAGACCTTTGCCATTGAGTACAATGGGGATAGAATTCCACCGTGGAAAGTTCTAAGGTACGGTTTTCTTGTATCCTCCTCGGTCCAGCAGGTTAAGTGTGGTAATGTAGCTAAATTTAATTTCTCAGACCTACAACTCCAATTTATTTATTTTTTCAATTAATAATTCTGTTACGCATTACTAGTCAGATTCTCGACTAATAGTTCAGAACATATTTTATGCATTCAGCTGCTTGCGGTAACAAAGAATATTCAGCTGAAACTATCTTGGATCTTTCAAGGTGACCTTTCCCTATACACCATCCAGGGTCAGCAGGACAGCTTCCAGTGAGCTGACCACTGCAGGGCAGTTGGACTAGATGACCTTTAAAGGTCCCTTCCAGCCCAACACATTCTGTGATTTTATGATTCTATGATTCTGTGATTCTGTGATTCTATGGATCTATGGTTCTATGGTTCTGTGATTCTATGGTTCTATGATTCTGTGATTCTATATTGAAGACAGAGGCTGTAGGGACTAGTCCACGTGTCCTTTAGTATCGGGAACCACAGAACTGACAGAAGAGTCCCTAGACTCAACAAGAAAGGGAGCTGTGTTTAAATCCCCAGTGTGCTTGTACATACCACTCATTTACACCTCTGAAACTACAGAATCTTAAAGAAGAATGGAATGTTCCAGGAACCTTAGAGCTCAGTGTAGCTGGCTTACTCACTGAAGCAGCAAGGGACTTAATATGTATTAATATCCTTGATTTTTCTGAGGTCAAGTTGCTGCAACTGGTTTAGATGATGCCGGTGTCTGTAAGTAAGACGGTGGTAAATTAGAGATGTGGGGCTCAAATCACCTTTCCTTTACAGGGCATTAGGTCGGCAATAACTCTGCAAAAAGAAATCTACTCTGTGATGTAGAAGAACTGAGTTGGTAAGAAATGCAGACTCACAGAATGTTGCGAAAATTCTTAAATTATCTTTAAGTCTGTGCTGGTATTGCTTTTGTGGATATGGATTGAGCATGCAGTCGACAAATGAGCTGCTTGCATTATTCCTATGCTCCTATGCAACGGGACAAATGCAATCACTGCTTGTTGCTCTCTGTCCCTTTCTACTATTTGGCTGTGGCCTGCGTAAAACTGGGTTGAAGGACTTCATGTTTTCAGCTGCAGAGCTCAAAGGACGGGGCTAACAATCCAGATGTGGTACCAATTCTCTAACCGGATACAGAAGTGTTCTTGAATTTAACAAAAAACCCCTCTGTGACAGTTCAAGCTGTTCTTTTTAATTTTACATGGCAAAATTTGCTCATCTGAAGTATCTGCCTAGAGTCAGAACGTGACAAGTTCAACTTTTAAAAGTCTAAAAGAGCATCTAAAAGAAAATGACTTGAGGCTGATGTGGACCAAGAAGGCAGCAACACCTGGAGGACAAGCTTACTCTTGTAGGTTGGGGTGTTGTTTGTGGACAAACTGGACAGCACTCTCCAAAGGGAATCTCTGGGTTGGGACAATCCAGCTCCTGGTCGTCACAGATGATGTCATCGCAGAGAACAGATCCTGAGTCGCACACGCAGATTTGGCATGGCTCTGGTTTCCAAACATCCCTGTCAGCGTAAACCTGCCCAAGATGGGTACATCCTGCAACTGGAAAGAAAGACAAAATGATATTCAATATCATTTCAAGTGTGTTTTCCAAGTCAAAGATGAGTAACGTGAAAGCTGCCAGGTTTCTACTGTAATATGGTTTAGGTGTGTGGAGTAAAAGGCTAAATACTTCTCTTCAGACACTGAGAGGATCTGTTACATTAATTGCAGAGCCTGCCCCGAATCTATAAATAGACCTGAACGGAATTCTCCTGGAGCTGATCCAAAGCCCAATTAAATCTGTGATAATCTTACATCTTGAGTAATTTCAGTGTCAGACTGAGTTACTGTGTAATTAGCAACTGAATTCTCTGCTGCAGCTAAAAAGGAAACACGCCAAATCTCTCAAATGAGCGTATCGTCTGCCTCTGTTTGCCAACAGGAGCACTTGCACATGGATGCAGAATAAGCCATCTGTCCAGCACGAACATCACTAGCATCTTTCATTAATAACCAGCTTTTTTTCTGAAAGCCAACGTATGCACTAAATCTAAGAGAATGTTCACATTAATTGCCCAAATGGTTTGCAATTATTGTGTTGTCTGGCTGCTCAAATGTTAGAAGTGTCTCTGTTTTTAGAAAAAACACTGTTGGTCTATAATATTCATGGCTCCATGAATTCCTTCCAACTGCTATTCCACTGATCGAATTCATTGCAGATAATGAATGTGAAGAGACTGACGAAAATCAGCTTCAAACATTACATTTTGGGCTTGTATTTTGTGAGAGAAACAGGATCCAGAAAGCTGAGTCAGTTAAGAAACCAATATGAAAATAACACTACAAAGTTAGAGAAGGTCCTTGCAAGTTTTATAGAAGTTATTAGAAGTCTCACATTGCAAATATAAACATCAGTGAATGTCATGAATAATAGAATAGGATTTTTTCCATAAACAATTCAAAATAATTCACTTTACAAACACAAAATTCTGGAGAAAGAGGTATTTGTGTACCTGCATAGTCCTTAAAACTTTAACATCAGAATAAGTTACCTGCTATACATCATCCTTCCCAAAAGAAGAAAAAATGCCAAAAAGATGTAATTAAAAGCTCTGACAATAAACCCACCACTGGCTCCAGACAGAAAGCGCTGAATGCAATCAAATTATTGAAATTGTCAGAGTTACACAGCACAAGATCGAGTCCAAATCTACAGTGCAGTCCATTCCTACGGCTTATGTAGTCCATTTTTCTTCTCTCACACGTGGCATCTTTCTCTTTTCCACCACCACACTAGCACACTCTTTTTTCCCTTTACATTCTTTGTTTTTCATTCCGTCGACCTTTGCGAGAGTCTGTTTCTATACCCATACTCACGCTTCTGCTTCCCTTCCTCTTTTCTCCATTTGGTTTCATCTTTCCCATAACCCGTAACTTCCCTTTTTCATCTTCCCTGAATCCTCTTGTCTGTCGTACCTGAGCAGTTCGCCTTCTTCTTTTGCCATGTACTCCACTGAGCCCAGTTTTTCAGACTCTTCTCCCTTCCCAGTGTCACCCCTGGATGCTTCTCCTCGTCTGTATTAACCATAAAATTCATCACCTCCTTGAATGAGACCTCCTGGCTCATTGAGTTCACAACCAGAGAGGGGATCTCAGAGCAGAGCACTTACACAGGACAGGAGGTGTCTTTTCTGAATTTCAAGCCCGCTACAGGCGTTCTGCACACACCAGCTGACATTATTTCTGCACTTCAGTCATAGTTGTCAAGGCCAACAGGTTAAGAGTAGGTTTTGACCACCAACTTGGTTAGAGCAACGTGAAAGTGCAAAAAAGATTCAAAAACCATTTTCATAAATGTTCAAGCCAATATTTTTTTCTTTGCCTGGCTGGCAGCTACTATTTTACATTCCTTTGACCACACAAAAATAAAAAATCTTAAACCATAAAACATTTTAGCGACATATAAAAATTAATCCCCCTCAGACATCTTTTATCATTTAGAAATTCACTTTAGCCTTCTCCCTTCACTTCTCTACCTTTTACATCTCACTAGAAACTTCAGATCCTGCATAAGAGAGGTGGAAAAACCCCACCTTGTTTCCAGGACCTCACACCTCCCATGACCCAGAGCATAACAGGATGCTGCTTAAAAAGAACACTGCCTGATGCTTGATACTGAGACAACTTTCTCAGCCTGCCAAGCTAGACTTAGTCTCTAAAAAAGTTGCTTGATTTCCCAGCTCTGACACCATGGAGTCATGTCAGTGGATCCCATGTAAATAAGCTGATTCTCTACCTAATTAATTTCTAACTGTTTCTGCAAGAAACTCCCAGATCTGCAGGTTAAAACGTCCTCCTCCTTTACAAACATAGTGAGGGAGGGAAGAGAGGGTTTTTTCTTTAAGTTAGGGCAAAAACCGGAGTTTGTACATAATTACTAAATAAAGATACTCTGGTACAGACCTGAAAAACTTAATACTGTTACTGTGTGCTCCTGTAATGTATGAATGCATACACATATAAGAAAAATGCACAGTGTACTCACACTTCTTTGCCCATAAGATGTATTTGATTAACATTCAGACCTTCAGGTCTCTGTATCAATTTTTTATCCTTTCAAAACCACATTTATTTTTTTTTTAGCCATGTGTTTAAGAAGGCAAGTTTCTTACTCTCTAGGGAATTCGTATCCGAGAATTTGCATTTTCTGTATGTTATTTTTTTCCTTCATTCTTTCATCATTTTCACTAACTTGTTTTGTTGTTTCCGGAGATGTGATCCTGCTGCTTTACAATGAAAAGGCCACCTCTGCTGGGCAGGAGAAAAGGGCTGTCTTTCACCTATTTTTCAGTGCTGCTTAGAAAAGATACTCTTTTCAAGACAGCTGCTCTTTTCCAAAGCAAAGGCTTTTCTCAGTGACCAAGTTTTCAGACACAGAATACTCACCTTTCTATATTTTAGTCAACAATATCGATGAAAACTGGAAATTTAAAACGCAGCACAAAACGACTGACAATCTTACAGCAATAAGGAAATGCAGACTTCTCTGCATTTTCATGAGGTTGTCGTTCAATTATTCTGCAGTAGATGGCATCATTGAACAGAAAGAAAAGATCAAAAAAATGAAGACATGGCTGTAACGACATTCATATTTGCTTCTAACTTTCTGGACATTGTTAAATGAATTAAGGAATAAGCTAGGAGAGTTGCAATTAAAATCCTTGTGGCCTTTGGCACATTGAAATTATTAAATACTCTTCCAAAGGAAACTTACATCTGGGAAGGCTTAGTCTAAGACACCCCCCTCCCCGTGCTGAGATGTAGATCTGTGTGTCAGTGTGTTATGACATAGGGCTTTTTGCATTGCTCGTAAAGATTAACCGTTAGCTCCAAAATCCTTTGGAAAGCTGATTTGTGCTAGAGCTCTGGCAAGTAACCCATAGGAATAATAAGGTTATAAAAAGGCTGACTTGCCTTCTTCTAGACTTGTGGTAAAACAGTCACATACTTGACTTAGCCAGCTTCTTTTACTGATTCCTAGACATATATAGTAGCCTAAGATTTAAAAAAACCCCATAGCATTCACCTATGGCAATGCAAAATCTGCTTCTCCCTAAATACGGTAGCTATACACTACTTCACTTCTACAGCACTTGTTGCAATGGCTTTTTGGAAGCCATCTCTGATTCACTGTGCAAAACATTAAAGTTTAATATTGGAAAGTCTGCATAAGTTTGCATTTGTGCTGTTTTCTGGAGATTTTTGCTGTGAGCGGCGCTTCCCTGGCCTTGCCTAAAGAGCGAAGAAAAGGAAAAAGGGCAACAAGATCTTCGTCATACGCTGGTTTTGAATTATTTCTAAGCAGCCTAGCAGCTGTATGTAAGCAGACCAATAGGGAAAGCTGAAAGGAAAATCACCGTTGAGTCTCAAAAGACCTATAAGTGCTACACATGAAAGAGCCCAGGTGCGTACAGGGGAAAACAAATCTGGTCGTTGCAGTCCTGAAGGATGACAGGTGTCGTATGGGACATAATCCCAGCTCCAGTAAGGTGATTGAGAATTTGGCATCACGTGCTACGACCTGAGAAGCTTTGTAGCTGCTTTTGCTTTTGCATTTGTTCAAGCGCCGTGATCGTGACTGAATCACATTTATATGGCGAAAGGAAATAAAAAAATTTCCTAAGAGAACCCTCAAAAACCAGAGGCTTTTCCACTTCGGACAAAGCGAATGTCCAGCTCTTGCATTAATAGCAGACTCACATATCCCACTTGCAAAGCTGTGACTCAATGCTTAGAAATTAAAGAACATCTTGAATTTGTCTTGTGCTGCCTCAGGAAGGGCAAGAGTCCACCCTGAGGTGACTCACAATTCTCCAGCAGCCGCTGGACGATGGCTTGGGAAGCAGAACCGAGGAGCTTTGATCTGTGAGAAGCTGACCATGAACACGGCAAGTCGAGCAGTTTTTGCTGTTAATTAAAGTCAATCTGATAAAGACGAAAGCATGGAAGATGAAGGAAGGCCTTGCCTCGAACTTTGGCAGGATGTAAATTCTGCTGAAGATACGAAAGGTCCTTCTGTTGCTTTTTATGGACTTTTTAACTGTGCAAAGCCTGCGCTTCCCTATTCTGACCTGATTCTGGTCATTTGCTACTTCAAAGAGTGTTTTTACACTTCTTCCATAGCAAATGCATCTATTTACTGTTTATTCCAGCGCGGTTTTCTATTTTTTTTTAACCAAAGGACAAAGTGGAAAGGAGATACATTGTTCATTTTCAGTGGAAATGCTGTAATTCTCCCCTACACCGGAGCAGATGGAGGAATCCATCCCAGCGTCTGCAGCATTGCTGCGTTCCTTTTACTGAGCCAAAAAGAATGCCACGGTGTCTACCTTGAAGCAAACGGTTTGGGCTCCCTGTCTGGTGTCACAACGATGTTTATAAGAAAACCAAACAGGCTCGTTCCATCCCATGGTCAGTAATGGAAACAAACGGACTCTCGTAATGAACTAACTGGCTTGCTGAGCCAGGTTTGCTGCATGTTCTCCTGAGAGCTGAGTATTCGAAAAGTCTGAAACAGCGTCTCGTTCATAGGAAAAGAGGGGGAAATGCAAGAAGATAAATGGTTTAGCAAGATGGTTTTGTGGGTTGTTTTTTTTTTTCCAACTGCAAGGCCTACTCACATTCTCTAAGCTGGAATTTCCTTGAAAATACCAGCTAATTAATTAATTTGTTTCATGGGGTGCATGAGGACATAATGGCCAATTTGGGTGCACATACCTATTTTCAGATTTATTGGTACTGATGTAATATTTTATAAGGTTTATCCACTATGCGATTGGAGGTATCCCGAATGAGACCTCAACTCATAGAACACTTAAACACAGGCTGCGAAAACTCAGAGTGTGTCTATCTCCAAAAACTCCTTCCTGCTATGGGGGCAAGATGCAAAAGGAGTAGGAGTGAATGGCTTGTGGATTGCCCAAGTTTCACACCAAGAAGGATGGTGACATCCCGTGCTTCCAGATGAAAACTGAAGCTTTCCTACTTCTAGGGATGCTCGCCTGCCAAAAGAGCTGGCATTTGAACAGTTCTGCCACCGCATCAGTCACAGAGGTTTTCCTCTTTACTCAGATGCAGAGCAAGAGAGAAAAAGCAGCAGAAAAGAATGCTGGTTAATCATAGTCCTGTACTTGTCTGTTAGAGGTATTGTGGAAAGGGGACGCACACTGGCAACGTATAGAAGAGGCTGGATTTTCAGGCAAAGGGTCCTCATGGCATGTAGTCAAACTGTCCTCCATCCCAGAGCTACCCAACCTGCCTTTCAGATTACAAAGTGGAAAAAAACCACAACCAGGCCTGTGCTGATTCAAACAAGTATTTACATTTTAAATGAATCACTGCTCGTACCCTTCACTTGTCTTTATAAGCTCCAAATGCTGAAATCTTTCTGCATATTTTTGGGATTCTATCCAGCAGCCCCACTGGCTTCAGCTGGTGTCCAGCAGGAAAAAAAATGGCAGGAAGGTTTTCTTGTTTCAAAACCACTAACAGGAAAACAAAGCGCAAGGATGGTTGGTTGGTTTGTTTATTTATTTAGTTGCTGGGGGGTTGGTTTTGGTAGAACTCTCATTTCAAACTGAGTCATATGAGGGGCAGCACAGATCTCATCACTGTTTATCCATCACCTTGCTTCTTACGGGGTTGCCCTTCTTCTGGGGGTTGCCCAGAGGTTGGCTATATCTGTTCCAGAACTTGTGAAAGTAATTTTGTGGAAAAAAAAAATCTGACGGATGCAAGGGGTGGCTACATTCCTTTTGTTCTTATTAGCTGTTCCTTCACTTTGCTTTGGCCTAAATTGCTTTAGTGCCTGGGAGAGGAAAGCTTTTAATAAGGGCAACTATTTACATTAGTGCAAGACAGGCAGTAAGTAAGAATTCCATCCTAATTTAGTACATTCAACAACCGTTGCATGATTTTTCAGTACGTCTTCCAAATATTGGTAAAATGCCTACGAGATTTTTCCATTCCCCCTGCTCTTACATTACAATATTTTTTGGCACGTCATCTTTTGTGCCATTTGGTGTCACTCTAAAAATAAAGCAGCAGACTGCAATCACTTTAGTTGTGGCTATTTAGTTGTAGCGCTGGCAGAAATTCTTACTACTCTGCAGTAATCTGATTTTAATGAGTTGCTTGTCTTTAGGGTGAAGGATGCCAAATGGCACAAAGACTTGTGTCTTAAACCAAACAAAGACTGACATAAATTCAAGGTCTGATGGGCTTACTGATGATTTTATGGATTTATTAGCTTCTTTAAACGTATATCCCGCCCACTCCTTGGTCAGTCAATGAGAGTCCAAGTGTCAAGGTAATTTTAATTTTGAATGCTTGAACACATTAACAGTTCCCATTTTATTCCATAAGAAGCTAGGCCAACATATCTCTAAAGAAAAGCAATAGCTTCAGGCTCAATAATATTAGGAGAATTATATGGAAAAAAATACCAAATCCAGCAAAACATACTGTCAGAACTTAAAAAAAAAAGGTGTATCTCAAAGACATACTTCTACATTTCTGATTTTAGCTTGGATAGGGAATAGCTTATAATATAGAAGGGTTCTTTGCAACTTTTCTTCAGGTCTGTCTTGGCAAGAATAAAGAAAAAATGGAAATGTCATTGTGTACAAGCAGGTTTCCTAGACTGTACACCAGTCTGACAGATCCAAAGCATCACAAAGGTGAAATTTAGCTTTTGAGTTGCTATGTGAAAGGGAACTATTGGAAACTGATAATTGTTACAGCTTGCTTTACAGAGCTCCTCATGTAAAACACTAAACTATAACCACTTCATTCAAGATACTTTAAGCTTCTTGCACGCTAAAACCCAAAGACTGTGGGGGAAAAAACCTGTGATTTTTGACTTTTGTCGCCTAATTCTGTAATTAAAACAATTTTTATCAGGTGATTGAAGTTTCAAGCAGGACCTGTGTTTCTATTTGCCCTTAGCTCAGTGAGAGGGCTAACAATTTTATGCAATGCTGTTTCTGTGGTTCGCCTTGGAAGAAATCAACTTGATTCAATGCTTCTCTCCTGAGACTGAAACAGATGGGAAATGTTACAATGCAGTATAGTACATATGGTAATATCATTTTTATTTTCAGATACGTTGGACAAAGTCAGCCTCAATAAAACTCCACAGCCATAGTGAATTTATAGAAATGAGTAAAGCAATAGGGGGTCAAATTCTACACTCTACACTAACATAACTCCCTGCCTACTATTTTTTTTTTAATTTCTATGTAATTTCAGCAGTTGGAAGCAAATGCAGGGTTTGGTTCTTCTATTTCATATTCCAGTGGTGGATTAAAGAGCTCTGGTGTATTGGCTAAAGGAAGGAATAGTGTCTTTGGCTGCCAATAAATTAAACGTATTTGTCATTCTGAAGGTCGGGGGCAGGAGTCTGAGTGCATAGACCATCTTTAACCTAGTTTCATCTGCAAAACAGTTTGTATTCATTCACTCCGTATTCCATTTTGTACTAATTCACCACACATCCATTTTGGGCTGTTTGTTGGATACAGATGGCAGCATTTGGAATCCTCCTTAATCTGCCTCATAAAGGATATTAAATGGCTATTTGTCTACTGGATACAACGATCTTATTGTCAACTTCCTAAGGCTACTAAAGAGAGTATTGCGAGCATTTTCTCAGGATACCAAAGGCAAGTTGCTTATTCTGAGGGCCACTTTTTAAGTATCAAGTTCCATGCCTCTTTTTTCATGCGTGAAGACCTAAGGGTCTTCCTAACCAGTTCCCTCGCCAGGTGAAAAGCCACGCTTTTGGTGCGACGAGGAGCCCGCCCGCACAGAGCTGACTTTTTATCAATTTACAGGTTTACTCTCCGTGCTCTGCGCAGCGCCGTGCGTGCTGGCACATGGGGAGAATAAAGAGCTCCACGTTTCAGGGGAGGGCTGGAACATCTTCAGCAGATGCAGCCAGATCCACTGGAGTTTATCTGCCGGAGTCCTTAAAAGGTACGAGTGGAGGAGTCTGAGCCAGAGAACACCTGATTAATGAAGAAGCTCTCTATTTTTTTTTTTTTTTTTGTTTCTTCACTAAAGGTGGTTTACAACATTCCTTAGCTGCTCTAATAGGAAAAGAATCAGTTGGATTTGAATGTCTCTCTTATTTCTTTTTTTTTTTCTGCCCCCCATGTTTGTGCTATTCTGTTCTCACAAAAAAGAAGGATCTACAAAGAGGACCACCCTGCCAACGATGAAGCCACCAACAGGCTTAGAATGCTGCGCAAGAAGAATCTCCGAAATGTCTGAGCAGATTTCAATTACTCTTTTCAAAGATTTTCAATTCCCACTACACAGCCCATTGTTTGCTTTCACTAGGACATTCTTCTCTTAAACAGCTGGCACAGAATGACTGTAAACAAGCAAACACCATACGATTTTTTTAGAAGAGCCTTTCACGAACATACAAGTGTTTTCCAAGATAATATGAACTCTATTTTCGCTGCTTATAGCTGAAAGAAAAGCATGGGGGATGCAGTTCGTCCTCCTTTGATGCTCAGCATGGCTATTACACTGAACATCAAAGGAACAACAAGCAATGCTTCCCATATTTTCCATTCGCTGTGTTCGGGTGAGTAATTGTTTCTCTTGTGCCTCCTTGAAAAGAAGGAGCTGCAGTTTTGCTCTCGCCTCTTTTCCTGAAAAAAATGGAAAGAAGGAAAAGTGAGGCAGCATCACAAAAGGAAAGAAGGGAGGAGAAGAAATGTTAGCAGCAGACAGACTGCTGATGCACCGACTGGTCACTGGGTGTGAACTGCAGGGAATTTCAGTGGGAACTAATCATGTCCAGCAGTTTTCCAAGAATGGGCCAGTGTCAAATTGCTGTGGGAAGCAGTTTCCAGACACAGATCAAACTTTCCTATCTACTACTGCAAACATGCGTGGCCACTCTGCCGCCCTTCGTGGGGCTGGGGCTGGGAGTAAAGCGGTGCTGGAAGGCACCCTAGCAGCCCACAGAAGTTTTGCACATGGAAAAGAAATCTTGTGCTGCATAAAGAATCACAGAATCCTAGACTGGCCTAGGCTGGAAGGGACCTTAGAGATCTTTTAATCCAACCTCCCTGTCATGGGCAGGGACGCCTCTCAACTAGATTAGGCAACACATGGGGACCAAATGGGGATCGAACCCGTGACCTTGGCGGAGATGCCTGTGCCACCCTCCAGCATGCAATGCACAGTGACCAACAGAGAAAACCAGCAGCAAAAAGGCAAGGGTCTCCTGTGGCTGTGGGTACCTTTGTGTTGTGCCAAAGGCCATTGTGGTACAAACTCAGTCTTAAATCTACAAGTCACACCCCCCATTCCTTGAGAGTCATTGAGGTGTCCCTTTAGCTGTAAGAAAAAGGCTAGGCTTTTGAAATAACGGCACACATTCAGCCCTGAAAATGTATATCTTTCCATTATCATCACATTCTTCCTGTTCAATGTCCTGTGCACGATTTCTCCTCGTTGGCAGGCACCTCCTCACGGAGTGAAGAGCGAATCAAAGCGAGACAAAAATGTGCAGAGGTTGTTAAACGAGGTACTGTTTTCCTTCTCGTTCTGATAGTTCATGTTTAAATGAAGGGTTTGACGTAAATGAGGGAAAATGGCAGTAGTCTCTTAGCTAATCTGAAAGGAATCTCTTCTGCTATACTTTCACTAAACAAAGCCAGAAGTCCCAGAGCTGAAGTTTATCCAAACTAAAGCCAACAAATGCTTGTTGTTGGAGGGGGTTATATCATGTTTTCCATTGTCATTTTGACATGAAGCAGACAGAGGCTTCCAGTTTGCAAGCTCAGAGACAAGAAGATTGGCTCTGAAGTGAAAATAAATGAATAAAAGCAGTTGTTGGAAGTAGGTTAGCTTTTCTCAAAGCAAAATGGAGAGAACAATTCCTATGAAAATACAAGATGAGAAAAGAAAAAAAAAAGGAAAAAAGGGGGGGAAAAGGGGAGAAAAAAGGTGGAAAAATGGGAAAAAAGAGAAAAAAGGAAAGAAAGGCAAAAAAAGGGAAAAAAAGGGGGAAAAGAAAGGGAAAAATTAATTTGCTATGCCTCTGCATGAAAGATGTATTTCTCTACAGTCAATGATGGAACTCATTCCTCTTTGCACCCTCCCAGCATTTACAATGAGATCAGCACACCTCTCTATCTCTGTTATACGTACAGAAGAGACTTTCTGACTCTTGTAATATGCCATTTTTTTCTGCCTGTGGAGATTATTGGTTCATTAGCCACAGCCAGGAGTAGCGGAAGGGTTAATCTTTGAAATTATTATGCAGTCTCAAAGCAATGTGAGAAATATTGATGGGATGGTCCCTACGCATAACTATGGAAATCTTATTTCTGTGGGACACAAAGTGTCTGGCTGTGCTGAATGGAGAAAGATTGGGAAATTCCTTGGGACCTCCTTATAGAGATTTCCAGGGACAAAGCATCAGGGAAGCTCTAGACAGTTCAGAAAGAAAAGCTTACAAGATTCAGTGGAAGAAATAAAATCCACAGAGGAGTAGCTGTCCTACAGCAGTAACTAACCCAGAGCACTGGCTTCTGTATCCAGTAGCAGCATGGCCATGGGAAATCACTGGACAGCATCTCCGTAACAGAGGTGACACCACTGTCCCAAACAGCCTTCTCTCCAAGAGGAATCCACTGGATCCTCTGAGCTGGAGATGGGCAGCATGCGGAGGGCCAGGGGCTGCAGCTGATTCTGCACCCATCCATCCTCGCCTCAACACCCTGATCTGAAGGTACCGAAGCAAAATAATTTTGCATCTCTCCTGGACAATGAATCATGTCTGTGCCAAGTTCTCCTGCTGTACAGGGTGCATTATTATGGTTATGTCGAAGAAGGGGTAGGCTGGTAAAGTATTGCGGCAGCTAAAATTGTGACACCAACATTTTTGCTCCGTTTTGGGTCAAAAGCTATTTAGCGTCTGCCAAAACCCAATATCAGAACTTCTCAAAACCGTAGACGTACAGGTGGTAGGTTCTGAACTCTAAAACCACGCTGAAGTTGTGCAACCTATGATTTACCAAGCTACCACAAGGGGTGTGAGTTAACAGCTGTCACACCGAGTCAGAAAGGCTTTATTATACCCTTTTTCAAGTCTGAGTTTTATTTTTTGGGGGTATTGTCAATAATAAATAGAATTTTGCTCCACCATGTCAAACTTGTGCAGTGATGTGGGAATCTAACGCAGCTACTTCAAGAACAAAAATCCCCATTTTGTTAATAACATATCTTTGCCATTGCCAACAGTTTCCCTTTCCTTAGCTGAGAACTTTTGCCCAGTTTCTTAAACAAGCACGACTAAACAACAGCATAATCTGGAGTACTGATATGACCATTGTACTAATTCCTACTTCTGTGGGTTTTGACAAATTATTACTTCAAACCAAGAAATCAAAACTTGTGACTGTTACAGCAGCTCTGGCTTGTGCTCTTCTTCAGACTACCAACCTGCCATAAAAATCTCAAGAATAATATACTTTTCAATGATGCCTGCTAGCCTGGGAAAGCATTTGTAGCTTTTTTGCTTCTTCCTCCTATTGCTAGGCTGAACCTTTCAACTCTGAAGAGATCGCTTTTAATCCAAAATGCTAAAGGTCAGTCTGCATCACTTCCCATACTTTCTCAATTATGAAGCCAGGTATGTCCCATTTTCTGCACATTTCTGATTAAAACAAGGCTTGAAGGACATTAGCACATAACTGGGATGATGACAAATAGATCCATGTAAGTTTGGCTTATCAGCTAGTCGGTGAAGCAAAAAAGAGCTAGCTATTCACTCTTTTCTTTTGCCTGAATGGCACTAATTAAAGCTAACACCTCACTGCTGCGTAAGGCTGGCATCAGCCAAGATTCTGCAAGTGACACCTTGTTGCCTATTTCAAACCTCAAAACTCTGGCAGAAGCTGGAAGAGGAAATAGAATCTGCTTGTAATCTGCAGCACTAAGAAGGGAGCGAATGTAACGAGACTGATGGAGGCACCAGCAGCAAGATATGTGCCAGAGACAACACCCTTCTGCCTCTCCCCGCTTTAACAAAGCAGTGGATGTTTCCAACTTCATCTTTTCTTCTAAAAAAACCCCTTCCATGCAGATTTGGTCTCAAATCAAAACCAAATCTGGAAAATAATGAAAGGGATATATAATGGTCTCATTTTCCTAAGGCTCATGTCTGCCAGGGATCTGTGAGCTAAAATGTGTTTGTGAAATTTGTCATATTTCCAAGAACATATATATTTAATGTTTAGAGGAGGTGGATTCCCCAGGCTTTCATTTAGCATGATTTTTCCAGACCAGAAAGGAATGTTTCAATTTTCCTAAGCATGACCTTGCCTGCCATGTGCTTGGTGAAACACAGTTAGGAAAAATGGGAGAAGAGCAGCAGGCTCCTGGTCTTCTATACCTTCACACAGGCCAGGTTACTTATGATGGTGTAATTTTCTCTTGGCACACGGGCACGCATCATCTGGTTTTACCTTCAAAACTCTGGAGCAGGACTTCTCTGTGTTAACAAAACCTTTGAGGAAAGGTAGCTCTCACTGTCATTAGCATTACCCTTAAACTAGCTATTTTAGCCACAAAGAATTCACGTGTGCAACGTTGCATATGGGGAGGTGGTAAAAATATCAGTCTCAAAAGCATACTGCATCTGCGCAGTACCCATCTACCTCATTACTTGTTTAATCCTTTCCAGTTAATAAAAGAACTGGTTAAACCAAGTTGCATATAAGTTTTCCTGAAATACCAGCCTAAAAAACTAAAGAATGCCAGCATAAAAAACTCTTTGCATGCTGCCTCCTGAAATCTACATGTAATGGTTACATTTAAAACTGTAATTTGTGACTGAAAGTAATATGAAAGGTCAGTAAGTCTTCCCAGAAATATTTTAGGATTCAGTCATTACCTCAGAAATGAGTTTCCTGACCAATCATCCAAGATAATACTTACATTACAAGGAAAACACTGAATTACATTAGAACAAAAAATTGTCTGGAACAACAATAAAGGGTTTCTGGCTCTGCTTTAGAGAAGTGGATTTTCCTGATGACTTCAGTGAAGTTCCTCAAGGAGTGTGGGGTGTCTGCATGAGAAGCATCACACTCCAGGAGACCGAGATGTGCTTTAACCAGCCCAGATGCAGCTGATACCGGCCGGGATCCATCTGACCACCCTTTTGGCAACAACGTGAGCGGGGCTGTGCACGTGCTTCCTTTGTAATCGATGGGAACTGCCAAACACCTTTGGCCTGTCTAGCTAAAATTTAAATGCTGTCTTCTGGAAGTAAATGTCTAGATTGACTCAAGATAAATGGGATGAATGTGGGCCACAAGGCTAGCAAATGCTTGCACAAACCACGCTGGCTGGGTAGAGGATGGGTTTCTTTCCTAAAGAAGCATTCCAAACTCTTACACTTTTTGGTAGTTTAATGTGCAGGAAATGGAGGTGCCTTCAAATAGTGGAACTGCATATACATTGTTGGACTCACTCTGATTCATCTGCCATGTCCCAAGGACCACCTTCATGTCATGAAGGTAGTCCTGGAGGCATTTTATGGTGGGATTTTATCCTGAATATGATCAAGGCTTGCAAATGCCGTATACTAGCTCAACGTGCATCAGAAAACCTGAATCATAGAATCATAGAATGTTGGAGGTTGGAAGGGATGTCCAGAGATCACCCAGTGCCACCTCCTGCCAGAGCAGAGTCACCCAGGGCAGCCACACAGGAATGTGTCCAGGTGGGTTTGAAAGTCTCCAGACTGTGACTTTGAAAGTCTCCAGGTGGGACTTCGTATGTTCTAGCTTGCACCCGTTGTCCCTTGTGCTATCGTTGGACATCCCTGAGAAGAGCCTGGCTCTGTGCTCCTGACACTAAACAGTGTCAAAGGGATTTCATTCATTTTGCCCTCACCTTGGTGGGTTACAAGGACATACAGCTTTTGTTCACAGAAGTCACAAAAAATTCCCTGTTCCACAATATCCAGATCCCGAATTTTAGAAGAGGTTCAGCTCAAGAGGCTGTACTCAAATCTTCATTCCTGGTTGTTACAGCAAGACAAAGAAACATAGCCCAGAGGTACATCTGACTATCCTAAACTTAGTGTACACTGAGCAGTTTCCTTAATATCTTGCCAAGCCCTGTCTCCTGGCAGGCTTTCCTGGGGAAAGTTTTATACTGACTTACATTTGATACTAACCATATAAACATTTTTCTTGACAAGACAGAGCATTTTAGCATGTCTGGAAATTGTTGAATTGTGGAAACTTTGGTTTCCCAGTCCATCGCTGCCCTGCACGTGAATTAGTGATACTAATAAACAACTCCCTCAATTATTGTTTTCTGTGAGAAAAGCATACTCAAACGTGTGGTGAGGAACATTCCAAAGAGTGGACAGGATTCAGTATTTTGAGGGGTAACTAGTGTTTTATCAGTCTCTCTGTGTAACCTTATCACTGTAAGTAGCATAGAAGTTGGCCCAGTAAGGAAAAGTTACTACACCATGAAACAGGAGCAAGAATACTCCCTCACACTTCATTTGTATATTGTTCTTCTACTCAAAATTTAAAATTTATAGAGTCAAATATGTGTTGCACCTCAGAAATGTCTGAGGATATGACCGGAGTGAGGAAAAGAGACCTGGCATGCAGAGGAAGGTTGTTTATAGGGAGAAATAAAACTCATGTTCCTTCATTTATATTGGATGGCCCCTTAGTCCTTTTATATATATATACACATGTATATACATAATGCATATTAAATACATGCAATATATTATTTGCTGCTGTAAGTAGAGAAAACTCTGAGAATATGTTTGCTCAATTTTTATATTTTCTTCACTGAGGATGAGTTTATATAATGGAAAAGCAGAAAAGGAAAGCATCAGCTCACCGTATATTATGTTTACTCTCTGTAAAACATTTTTGTATGCCTGGCGAGTTTTTTTAAGATACTTTACAAGACTGAGCCTGAGTCTGTGCTTGGTGGGGGAGGCTGGTATTTGGGCATGCTGCTCTGTCAGGCACAGAGCCCCCCAGTCTTAGCTGCTCCGCTGTCTTTCCGAGTAGGCTGAGGCAGAAAGATTTGCTATGAAAAAGCCTGAAGTCATAATTTTCAGGATTTGTATCATTTAGGGTGTGGTTTTAAAGGTCTTACAGCACTACAGTTTATTTGGCTGCTGATCATCGAGCTATTTGTGAAGTTATTCGTTGCCTCCATGCAGGCATGAAAACACTGCAGACCTCTCATATCTACAAGAAGGAAAACTGTTTTAGTTGAAGGAAGGTCTGGTTTACAATGTCTGGCAAGCAGGAACAGAGCACGTCCAAAAAAGGTCTGCTGTGCTTGCGGAACGACATCTGTGTAACTTAAAGACTCGTACCATGCTTATCTTCACTCTGCGCTGAACTATTGTGTACAAATTTCCAACCCCCCTAAATTCCGTGTTCGTTTGGTTTTGGTGTTCTCGCTCTCTGTAAACATGCCCACACATACTCACACGGACTTCTTAGATACCATCAGCTGCAAATCAGTCTCGTGAGGGACCGAAGCAGCCTGCAGATACACAATTCAAACTTTCTGCTGAGGGAATTAATTTCCTCTCCCGCTTCATCTCAAAGTACAAATCCCATCAGCTCATGCATTTTCACATATTGCTCTTAAAAACTGTTTCCCCAAAACTGGTTAGAATTTTAAGGCTCTTTTCTGCATGCAAATAGTTTAAACAAACCAGTGGAAAACACACAAGTACAAAAGGAGAACTCCAAATAAAAAAGCTGGAAACGAACACTTATTGCTTGTGACGAATAACTTCTAGGCAGCACAGCGCTAACAGTTACAATATTATTCTAAGAGTTAAAAGAAATAGTTTAAAAACTCTCCGGTGTCTGTAATAGGAAAACAAGTCAGAACAAGAACAGATGCAGCTAAGGCAGACAGCACTGCAATGTCCTTTTAACCACAGAAGAAAGCAAAGAGAACAGAAACCTCTGGGATGGTAAAGCAGACTCCTGCAGCTCTCTGCTTCAGCATGAAATACCTGACTGCTGGACTAGTGAAGGAAAAGTCTTCTGGTGAGATTTATGAATACACGTTTCTTACAAGCTATTAAAACCATCGGTGAAAATGAAAATAAAATAAAAAACATTAAATCACAAGAAGCTTGAATTACTCACCATCTTGTTGTGCCAAAATAACTGAGGGTTGGAACACGGCAAGAACGAGCAAAGTTGCTTTTTGCACAAAGCTCATCATGTCTAAATATTAGACATGAGACTCTTTGTGCAAAAATAAAAATGGGGGGATAGAAAAATTCATTCAAAATAGCGACATCGGTTTTTCCCTGCCCTTCCAGCACCGGGCCATGTACAGAACTCAGCCACAAGCATTCCGCAGCTTTGGCCTTAAATAGGAAAAAAATTGGCTTACTTTACTTTTCCACCCCCTCTACTGAAACATGAGAAGAAGACCCATCCCCTAAGAGTAAATGAATGATTAATATTTCTCTTGGCTTTACAGAAGAATAAAATCAACTAAACAAGATACACGACACATCTGGAACTTTTGTGCGCGTACAAAATGCATGCTGAGACTGTATAGGACTGTATAGGACGCGCTGTATGTGAGATATATACATGTGAATAAAGAAGCCCTGTGGTAAAGCCTCTGTGGTAAAACATTTTTTCATGTTAATTAGGAACAAACAGGTACAGCCCAAAGAGGTTTTTAATTCTTAGTGCTCCCTAACAATGATAAAAAGGCAAATACCTGATGTGGCCACACAAACTGAAAGGATCCCAGAGGTGGAGGAGCAAACCTGGATATTTCTGCTCGCAAGCAATCAGACTTAATGAAAGGGAGACCTGAAAATTGCAACATTTCTCTTTCAGTGTTTTTCTCACCAGCTGTACCTCGCACCATGGTTTTTTGTGACCCGGAGAGAGAGAAAATAAAAAAAAAATTATGAAGAAAACTAGACCCCAAATCAGAAGCGCCAATCTCCCCAACTATAACTTTACGAATAGTTGGGTTTGATGCTGTCATTACAACATTTGAAAGGAATGCAGAACATGTGCCACCTTTTTCATTACTTTTTACTCCTTAAACAAAAGATATAGAGAAGAAAAAAAAAACACCTTAAAAAATTTTTGAAAATGCTAATCCCTTTTAAGACTAGTTCTTTATTCCATGCAATTCTTCACTGAGAGCAGGATCGGAACACACAACATTATTTTCCACATAATATAGTTTAAGCAGGTTTTGTTATGATTTTGCTGGGAATGTAGCTTTAAGTGCAAGTTTGGGAGAGTGCAGAATGAAGGCAGAAAGCTGTCAGAGCATGCATCTCTGTTAAACAATGACAAACCCCATTGCTGCTCTCAGTTGATTAATTTGATCCTGGTCATTAACTGCAGGAGTGCCCATTCATCTGTTCTTAAGTGTTGCTGTGATTGCAGGGAACCATCCCTCCTATCAATAGCTCATCAGTGTCATGAACTGTCATCCCAAAAAAGCGATCGGTATCTTTGTATGCATAAAAAAGAAGAGCAGCTTGAGGCTACCTTTTAATATGACAGCTATTGGGCCTCGTATCAAAACCCATTTATCTGAAATACATATTCACTTAAACTGGAAAGTCCTCTTCTGCTCGGGTCGCCTGAGGTGAAAGAGGCTGAAGCTAGCATGAAGAGATTTTAAATAACTGGATGCCACTTTCAACATACCCTGCGGGTCTCTTCTCTGTCTTACCCACTCAAAAGGTATGAATGGCTTGATACATTTCAAAGGAATTGCGCTACTTTTTTGGATGAAGTAAATACCTCCTGATTTTCCATGTTGCCTGTGCTATGGGATTCCCTATCCAGAATCATATTACTTAACACGTTAGATTATTTGGCTTAAAAATCTCAAGTAGCTAAAATCAACACATAGCCACCTCCTGTTGAGCTATTCCAGAATGCAAGAAAAAATGCTGCAATTTTTTATGCATGGCTCTGCAAGGTTTTCTTCTTTTTTTCTGTGCTCAGGACACAGATTTGAACCACAATATCTAATAATACTTGGATTGGCCTTTTTGGTTCTCTTCAATTTTAAGGTACAAATAGACTAAACACTGGATCCAAACCATTCTCAGCTATGAAGTGAGAATGAAACTAAACCAACCACTTTCCAAAATTGCATGCAGGTCAGTTTTTTTATTGCCACTTAGTTTTCTGCATTAATGCCTACACGTTCATCACAGTAATTGTTCAATTTACGTGAAACTTAGTGAACATTATGTGGTAAGTGTTCACGTTTAAATAGCCAAGTTAAAATTAGGAGAAACACGATCACTGGCCTTGACTTAAAGCCACGTTCATATTGAATTCTACAAATTTGACCGCAGTAAGTATTTCTCTACATTTCTTAAGTTTATCCTACCAAAGAAAGAGGACACCATTGGCAACTCTCTTATTTTCACTGATGCATCTTTTCAGTTTTTACAGAACAACTCTTGAATCATAGAATCATAGAACCATAGAAACATAGAATGACCTAGGTTGGAAGGGACCTTCAAGATCATCTGATGCCCCCCCCTTCCATGGGCAGGGACGCCCTTACCCAGCCCAGGTTGCTCAAGGCTCATCCAATCTGGACTTGAACATCTCCAGGGAGGGGGCAGCCACAGCCTCGCTGGGCAATCTGTTCCAGAGTCTTGCCACCCTTGCACTGAAGAATTTCTTCCTAAGATCCAATCTAAACCTTTTCTCCTTCAATTTATGTCTATGATTAATATTTCTCTTGGCTTTACAGAAGAATAAAACCAACTAAACAAGATACACGGCACATCTGAAACTTTCGTGCGCGTACAAAATGCACGCAGAGACTGTATAGGAATAGTTGGCGTGTGGTGTTATGTGAGATACATGCATGTGAAAAAAGAAGCCTTGTGGTAAAGCATTTTTTCATGTTTATTAGGGGCCAAGAGGTTCAGCCCAAACAGGTTTTTAATTCTTAGTCCTCCCTAACAATGATCAAGTCCATGTTTCTCCACCTTAGAGACAAGGGTATCATTTGGGACAGTGTCAAATGTGGATTGTCTGAGTAAAATTCAAACTCTCTGAAGAGTTCTGGATTGTTCACCTTGGCTATTAAACCAATCTCTGATTTATCAACACCACATATTATTTGCCTAAAACATTGGAGCATCAATCTACGTGGTTGAATTTGGGCACAAATTAATCCAGAAGTTTCTTAAGCACAACCCAAAATAATTTAATGATTACATCCCATACAAACCAATGTAATCTATGGACCTTATCTGCACTAAACTGGAAAAAGGTACCCATATCAGAATCAGAGCATTTTTGCATGGTGGGACCTGGAATAATTCCTTGCAAAATTTATTGCATATATTTGCGCTTTACTGCAGATACCATCTAAGATATAAAGACCCAAACTACTGACCAACCTCTGCACTAGATGACTGGAGTACTCATGATGCTCCTGTAATTGGGGACTCCTTGACTGTGTTTGAGTCTTGTGATTAGTGACATTCTGCCTCAGAAAGACAAATGAGAGAAACACTCTTATGCATTTATCAGGTGACCTCAGGCCCACCTCTCCAAAAGGTCAGTCCTTCAGCAAATGAACTGTTACTTTACAATTTCCCAAAGTTCTGACCATAGAACAGGCCATCAGCTACCCTTTGTTTCCAAGAGAGCTTAAATTCCATTATTTTTTATCATCAAAACTACCCCAATGTCTGGAACAAGATAGTTTTTTTGTTATCCTCTGTGAATTTTAATTGGAATGCATAAAGGAGTGTAAAACTTCACAGAAATAAAATACTGCAGACAGTACAGGGGAAAAAAAAAAAGCTGCATTTAGGTAAGTGTAAACCCCCTTTTTTTTTTCCCCTAAATTGTACTTACTGTACCAACACATGCTGCTAAGATGCATCTATGACATTACTTTTTATTAAAGTCCAATTTTAAAAACATTTGACCTACAAGAAAAGCTGAATCTAGAGCTGCTAAACAAAAAAAGTACACTTTTTCAGCCAATCCTGTTTATGAGTTAAATTCCTATTATGACTGATGTCTTAATGGACAGTTACAGGAATTAAGGTGGCCAGGTCAATGAAACTATTTCTGAGGAGCATTAAGAAAAGTGTGTCCAGCAGGGC
>NW_009695904.1:15857-20452 GCF_000703405.1 Apaloderma vittatum | reverse complement strand
CTGGCTGCCGGCCAGGGTTAAACCACAACAGACTTCTACACAGAGCTGTGCAACTTCCCCAGCAGACCTTCCTCCCCGTCTCTTTTTCCAAATGCTGACAGAGGCCCCAGCTATGCAAGGAGATGGCTTCTCACCTGGACTTGCAGCTGGATTCTCAGACTTCTTCTCTGTTAACAAAAGAAAGAAGAGGACATTTCTGATGAAAAATGAAGCAATATGAACCTCTTCCCACCCTGGTTGCCACTTGGGCAAGAGCAGAGTAACCTCTGCAGTCTTTGGAAACATGAGGGCCAGATATATAATTAAGGGACTGGAACATATGTCTCCAGGGAAGACTGAGGGTGAAGAAGAGAAGACTCAGGGATAATCTCATCCATGTTTATAAATCTGATAGGAGGCAACAAAGAAGAGTCACATTCTTCTCCATGGTGTCCAGTGACAGGGCAAGAGGCAGTGGGCACATACTTAAACACATAAAATTCTGTCTGAACATGAGGAAACACTATTTTAATGTGTGCCTGGTGTGGGGGTGAGTTAAACAGCCCAACTGCCAAGGCAAAATCCCACCACAGCTAAGGTATCAGGATGCACTAAGAGTACATTAATGAGGGCCTTAATAGCCCTGTTAACCTCACCAAGGGCTTCCATCCACACTCTCTACCCATGAGCCCAAGGCCTCCATTTCAATTGATGTCTCAGCCCCTAGATCTTTCCTGGAATTACGCTGTAGGTAATCCTCCTCCAGCTCTTTTGCAAAAGCTCCTGTACCTGCCATAGACCCTGTTGGTCTGGGCCCTGACCTGGAGACTGTATTCTCACCTTGATCTCGGACTTGCTAGAAAATATATCACTACAGACTTGTTTGGCAATTACTGGCCTGCGCCTGATTCTGATTTCTTGGCTTGACTTCATCACCATGAACTTGTTGGGTGATCTGGACTCTTAGTTGAACTTGATACCATTCCCGATTACCCCACTCAGCAACTGTGGGACAAGGTCCCGGTTGGCAAGGCCTTTGCTTTGCCATCATGCTTGGCTTCTGACTTTCCTTCTCTTATAGAGTAGCTGGCCTTCATCACTGGGGTTACCTTTACAGTGGCCATCGTAATCCACCTGGATCTTGGAGCCAGTGAGGCAGGCATCACGATGCAACTCACAGTGGTTCAGGTACGTCTTGCCATTGCTACCGCACACAGGCCTCTTGTGAGGTTTGCATTTCTGTGAGAGAGACAGAGAAGACAGCACTTTACCTGCCTCTTCGGGACAGCTAGAGGGGGGCAGGTGAGTCCCAACATCAGCCCAACTCAACAGAAGCCCTTAGCACAGCCCCCTTGGCCCACAAGGTGTTTGGAACAGGCCGAATCCACCCATCATCATGCCAGAAAAACCTGCACAAGGAAGTCTGAGGGTGTGAGTTCAAAGGCTTCACTTTACCCTAGCCTTTGTCACCACCACCAAGACAGAAGAAATTCCTGAAAGGAGAGCCCAGCAGAGAAATCAGTGCCCAGCATAAATACTGAGCATAATGAATGTAACACTGAGCTGCTCCGTGTGCCATGGACACACCTGTCCAGAGATGTTTCTGTGAACCTGTTCTGTGAACCTCTGCTTGCTCAGCTCTCTTGCATTTTTTTGTAGGCTCTGCTCCACCTTTTTGCAACTGAATGCAGAATAAGCCATCAGCCACAAGTAAGCAGCAGAGACTACAGCAGAGGGAGAGTTCACCAGTGCCCCTGTTCAGACTGCGCACTTCTCCCTCTTGTCCCTTTCTGTCTGCCCAAGCCTACCCACAGTGACAGACTCTCTTCCTGCTAAAGGGACATTTCACTCTCCAGTGCCCAGGCTGGCTGCATCAGAGCTATAGGCTCTGAGGGAAGTGGGAACAGAGCCACATGCGCATTCCCAGAAGCCAGGAATGGTTTGAAAGCAGGGGGCAGAGTGGAGTAGGAAGACACTGTGTCTCTACAGCTGGGAAAGACTCTTCTAATCATCTCTGGCTCCCTGCTGGATGAAGCTATTCATCCTCACAGCACTCTACCACAATTATTTCCATTCTACAAAAGCTGATGTTTTTCAGTAGGGTGCTTGTAACTTCCTCAAACAAGACACCAGTTAGGCCAAGCTAACTGCCCTAGCTTGCAAACCACTCCCTAGAGTGCCCTCCAAAGCCAGCTGCATAGCAATACCCTACTGGGCTTTCCCAACAGAAGACCTCCAGCCAAGTCTCCTGTGCGTGTGAAGACCCTAGGCAGTTGTGCAAGCAGCACAGCTGCAAGCCCCAGACAATATCTACCCTACAGGGTTCTTCCTCCACATCACACTGGGAAAGGCCCTGCTGTTACAAGAGCTGCTGTGAGTTTGCAGCTGCTCCAAAACAGCCGTAGCCTCATCCCATCATGAGATCCTTCCAGAGACTGAAATCCAGCCTCTGGGTGATGGTAGTGACACGTCCCAGACGCAGAACCTGTGCTGCTCCCGTACCTCAATGCAGAGGCAGGTTGGCTCTCCCTTCTCAGTCACTGCACACTCCCGCCCAGCTCCGCAGAAAACATTGGCACATATCTTGGATTTGCTCCTTGGCTCTTCCTGCAAGACACAAAGTAAGAGACGCAAAATACATCAAGTTACTTAGAAGAGCAGCAACACAGCTTTAAAAAACAAACACAATTAACTCGTAGGCTGGATCAAAGAGCACCAAGGTGGTAAGGCACAGATTACAGAAAGAGAGAGAGACATGACTGCAAAAGATGGACAGTTCAGACAATCAGCAGGAGCAGATAGAAAAGCGCGGGCCACAGCCCCAGCAATAGAGGGTTTCCTTGAGGTCATTCCCAGATAATCACCTATGAGAACCAGAGCAAACATGAGCAAAAGAAAGTCTATCATGAATGGCAAGAATAATTCATCCATGTCAAGGACTGCTGTCTTCAAATTTTTTTCGACTGGAGACTAGGGAGCGGAAATATCTTTCCTTGAGACTTCTAAGAAGACAAACATAACCTTGGAGAAAGGTGTGGTACCAAACAGGCAGAAGAAATCGTCATTAGGCACCAGATAACGCCCTTGTCTCAAAAAAACTTCACAAAGCTACTCAGCCCATTATCTTGCCTCCACTGGCCAAGATTAAACACTCCAAAGAAAGAAACACTGTTACAGATAATTATACAGTAACCTACTCACAGAGAAAATTTCTTCCTGACGGCCAGCAGTGGACTTATGCCCTGTAGCACAATTTTTATGCTTTACAGTCTTCTCGTAGCCAAAGTAATCTTAAGCATTCTTGTTCATGTAACTGTTAAATCGTTTGTTTTGTTTTTGAGTCCCACTGCACTCCTGAACAGGAGACACTTGGCAGAAAAGATTTCCACAGGTTAATTGTGTTTTTAACAAAACCATAATTTATTTTTATCAGCTTAACGATTTTTTTTTTCCTTTTAGAATTCTAAAAGAGTGATAGCCAGATCATTTTCTGAATGACCTTGCCCTGGTCTTCAGAGTATTTTGTCTGCTTGCCTACTGTACAGTTATCAAGCCCAAGAAGGTCTTTTCAAAGCACTGCAGGATTCTCTCCAGGTTCAAACAGTGACAAATGTGTTTGCTACTCTCCACAAATGTTTCTATCTTGCTGCTTATCCTGTAAAGTGAAAATATGGTATTCAGACACACCAGTCTTAGCTCATAAATGTGCACCATATCCCAGGCCTGTGCACTCCATGAAGACAGTCTGTTATCCTCTCGCTGCCCCTTTGTCCTTCTTTAACATACTGTTTCTGAGCGATGAAAGATGCTCTGCCCCTTTCTCCTGCATCCAACTCTCTTTAGCTGTCTTTTGGTGCAGGGCCAGGGTAAATGATCTACATGCTTCTGAAGTGGGATGGAACAATAGGACTGCTTCACTGCACAAAGCAACCTCACACAACCTAGGGCCGGAAAGGAAGAATAACCCATTCTGGAAAAAGCACAGAAGAAAAACAAATTCTCACAGACTGAAGTCTGACTAGGGCACTCAGTTAAAATGCACTGTAGACACCTGATCCATTTAAAGGGTTTTGAACATCATGCCCAAGCCTTCACTGAGCCAAAGATCAAAAAGAAATAAAAATAAAGAGCTAGACCCGGCTTGGAACCACCCCCCACCAAGGTTTGTAATCCAGGTGCCTGGCAATAGATGGCAGTGCTCTTCCTCTCCTTACCCACAACCAGGCAGGACTGCCAGCAGCAACCTCCCAGCCCTGCCCGATGATGCCAAACCCAGCTCTTGCCTACTCACCAGAGACTCATGGCACCACAGAACTGTGGCAGGTGTCCGCAGGGACCCAGCTCAGGCTGCCAGACTCCTCTCCTCTCTACAGCTTGCTGGAACTCAGGCCTGTGACATGGCCCTCCTGGCCATGGCTCTCTCCCTGCACTCCTGATGAAGCCCAGGAGCCATCCCACAGCTCTCCCCCTGGGAGCCTGCGTGGGGATGCTGGCAGAGTGACACCTCCAGGATAGCCTCCTGCCAGGCTAAAGGGCCACGTTATTCTGATTTTTCATATTAATCAAAGCAATACCGTTGGCCAGTGGCTTCTTTTTGTCATTTTAAACTGTCCTAG
>NW_009695904.1:10401-15826 GCF_000703405.1 Apaloderma vittatum | reverse complement strand
TGCGGGTCAGAGCTGCTTGCCACCTCCCGGCACAGTCGTCTCTACCCTGGGGGTTTTCCAAAGAAAGGAAGGAATCAAGCTGCTCTGCCTGCCTCCCCTCTCACTCCATCACAGGGTTTCTCAGACTCAGCTTGCTCATCCTCCCTCCTGGCAGCAGCAGCCATGACAGGAGTTACCGGGCTGGATGCCGGCTCCACTTCTAATGGAAGCAGCTCTCAGCTTCCACCCCAGTTCCCAGTTCTCCTGTGCTCCCCATCCTTGCAATGCTCACCCAACAAACCATACTTTCTCCAACTATGACCTACAAACCATAGTCCCTCCTACTTGTATGCCCAACTCCCAAAATCCTCAAGACCCTCACCCACCTCCTTCCTTCACGAGACATCACCTCTTCTACCCCTACATCTATTCAGCTTGCTCTTGCAGCCTGACCCAAAGCAGCTGCTTTGCAGGCTGAGGTGCGCTCCTCTGTCAGGCTCTGGTGACCTCCCAGACACTACCAGTTAAACCATTTTTTTGTGACAGATATTTTGATCTTACCTTGGACCTTGTCACGTTCGCTCTTTATAAAGCTCTGTTTGCTGGAGTCATGTGAGTAAGCAAACAAGTTATATTAAATAGCTCATCCTCACATCTACCACATAAAAGCCTGAAGATATAAAGGTTTAAACGCAAGGTCATACACAAAAAAAGACTACATCATGTTCAACGTCATTGCCCCTAAAATAAATTCAGGATTTGGGGGCTGGAATCACAGTTTTAACACTGCTTCCTCCCTGCGAGCTGCCATTGCCTTTTCTGTCACTGTGGGTTTGTGAAGTGTCACTCATCCCTGTGCACGGCGCGCTCGGGCAGGCGGAAGGGAAAGGGCAAAGAGTTGTTATTAATTGCTACACGGTGGCATTTACATCGCAAGCCGTGACAAGGCAGTTCCCTTCTTAGCCTCAGGTGAGATGCCCAGGCTCTCTCTGGGTAATGCTTTTAATTACTCCTCTGCTGCACAGAGAGCAAGCGGGAAGGTGAAAAAGCAGTGAGCACAAAGCCAGGGAAGGAGCACCTGGAGTCCAGAGCGTCTGCCTCAGCACAAGGGCACTCCCTACTCTTTACCCCATGGCCTCCACAGGGGCATGACCTCCCCAAACAGTTTCTTGGGCAAAGACCATGGAGAAAGCCGTTTGTCACGGCTCACGGGCTAGAAATTCAGGGCAGTCGGGCAGCATCAGCATCACATACCCATAGCCCAGACTGTCTGCCAAATAGGAACGGGAACGCACGCTGCTTTTGGCAGGGGCTGGCAAGTGTAACTCCATGGATGAAAGGTTCTCACATGTGAATGGGCAAGCGCCAAGCAGAAGACCTGAACTGACAGGGCAGTGAGCCACATGCATTGCTTCTGCCTCCATTGTTGCTTCCTGGGGAGAAAGGAGGAAAAATAGACATTTCCAAGGCATCCACAGGCGCAAAAGCACAGGCAGTGCCGGTGGTGAGGGATCACCATGGCAACCGGCAATGCAGGGCCTCAAGGTGGAGAGCTAAAATTAGGCAGCGGGAAGGACTGTTTCTCATCCCAAGCAGCGACTGGCGCTGAGGCGTCGGACCCCCAACACAGAGTAAGCGTAGATGTCGGGAACATTTCCGAGCCCCTGCCTGTGCCTGGATGTCTGGGACCAAGATTGGCCGGACGTGCCGACACACGGTGCCACATGCAGGTCTGTGCGGGGCCCCAAGGTCCTGTGAGCTGCCCACTGAGCCACAACTGCCTGGTGTCACTTGGTGGAAAGGGAGACTTTCTCAACCAGTGTGTGAAAGCCGAAACCATTAACAGCTCAGCAACAAAATACCTCTGTGAGGAAGCAAAAGCTTTCCACCTGCAGAGAAGAGCCGTGCAAGCAGCTGCCCGTCCATGGTGCCCCACTGCCCCAAGGGAGCAGCAGGGGATTTCTGCCATTATGCATGCTCTGGGAAACGAGCAGGGAAAACACCCTGCCCCGAAGTGGGGAGTTAATGTGCTTGAAAGCAACCACTCAGATTGCTTTTTGCTTTCTGCACATCCTTCCAAACAAATTCTCCCCTTGGAGATCTCAAAATTCTTTTTCTCAATAGCCTACGCTGCACTGGAGAAATACTACCTGCCACCCTGCTCCAACTGACACAAGTAAAAGGCTTTTGTGCTATCAGTAGTGACTGTAGGTCTTTTTTCCTCTTTTTGAATCAGTTTGTGGAAATCTGTAAAATGCCTTGACCCCTCGCATAATGCTTTGTGGTGTTTGCTGTAAAATCAAGGCTTCGCATTTCCACCCTGCTCGATGTGCAAGGAAATCAAAGCGTTCTAGAGCTACAGCAATGAAAGCTCCTCCGGGAGGCAACGTCACGTTACATACGAACTTGAGTACTACCCAAATAAAGCAAAACTAAAGGGCACGAAAATGACATCTGGGGTTGCAAGACCTGCACAGATCCTCATGCCTCAGGGAAGGCAGCAGCAAAAGCTGGGAGGAAGTTTTCAGACATAACCAGTACAATTCACAACAACCTCCACACAGGCAGGGAGAAATGAGCTTTGCAGCTATGTCTTTCAGCCAGTCCTCCCTACATTCTTCCATCTACATCCCTTTTGCCTGTTCCCTGCCATGACTGACATCGGAGTAGGGATATAAGGGTGCCAAAGTGCCACCTGTAGACAGTGCTGCCTGCACAACTTCTAAGCCAGCTCAGCATCCATCCACAAAGCACAGCGCTTCGTTCCACTGTTGTCTTGGTGATGTTTTCTCCCCAACACAGAAAGATTTGGAGACGCAAGGTGCTATGCCAGTGACGCAGAAGGCTAAGATGAGAAGTCATGTCTCTTGACTCCCAAACCTCCCATTTCCCATTGTGGGGCTGGGAGGGAGCTGTGCTGTGATATCCAGAGAGGGCTGGACAGCAGAGCAGCTCGTGGAGGGGGAAAATCAGGTAAACTGGGCAACTCTTGTCCAGCAATGGAGTCGAGAAAGCATTTGGCTTGTGCGTTTCACCCCATCACCCAAGTGTGCTCTGGGAAAAAGAGCTTTTTTGGCAGTGTGCCCTCCTGCAGAGGTCCAGGGAGAGCAGATCCTACGTTTGCCGGAGGGCACGCACAGGCAGCTATCCTGTCACCTCCAGCCATTTGTCAACTTGTTCTGGTTTGTGATTAACAAGAAAAGCACTTGTCCCTCCCCACAAACCTGACCTAATTCCTGTAGCAGCTCCCTGGATCCTGTAATACTCTGGTGTGACGGTGCGGAAATTTGGCAGCAGCATAAACTGAGCAGATTAACGTGAAATGAGCAGGCACTCCTGACGCTGGGTTTGCCATAAATAGATAGGTAAGGCCAACATTGCAATTTCTCTTCCCTCGGGCTACTGCCTCAGGACTCTGCAGTCTCTGAAAGAAAACCCCCACAAATTACATTTAAGTTCAACTTGGAAAGTTTAGCTTTCAGTTGTCAAAGATAAGATGGATATAAGACCAGCATGTGGGGATTGAGCAGCATCTGATTCAGCTCCCCGATAAAACCTACTGCCCAGGACATCATCTCTGTTAGGATGGCACAGAGGGCTGTGGAGTGACCCACATCCTTGCTCTGGAAGGAAGCCTACCATCCCAGGCTGCTGAACTCACTGGCGCAGGGGCACATCAGGAAGAAGCTGCGCCCTTCCTCAGGTGTGGTTTTACCCAGTCCCAAAGTGTCATCCTCTGGAGACATCCCCCACCAGAAGCTCCCCTTGCCCTTGCCTCTGAGAGGAACATGGTGTATGTCCTGCTACTCAGTCCAGGCCAAAGGTGTCAAACAGCAGCTCAGAAGGCCCCAAACCAGGCTGTTTCCAAGCTAGTTAGTTAAAAAGGAATAGCAAAGATGTTTGCGAGGTGAAGTCTGGACTAGTGCTGGATTGCCCAGCTCACAGTGACCAGATGCATTTGACAATGCCCCCAAACACTAACTATTTGAAGAGTGTCAGCATGAGGACTGTGCTGGATGTGAAGGGGTTCAGCGCCCTTAAAACTTCAGGATTCCTCCTCCCCGAAATCCTTTTAAAGCCGTCCTGCGAGCAGCAGAACTAATGAAGCGCAGTTTCCAACAGCTCTCTCTGCATGGCCTGTCTGTCAGCTAGTTACAGGGCAGCGTACGGACTCCTTCCTCGGGAGGGTGCTTTTGCAGGCCCCTCTCATTAAGCCAGTCACCTAGAGTCACAAAACCAGCTGGATCCCATTATCTCAGAGGCTTCCACCGCTTTATCAGCTGTGGCGGAAACAGGCTGAGAGATTCAAGACTCACTGGAGACGAGAGACAGACAGACAGGCAGGCAGGCATGCACAGCCAGCCAGCCAGCCTGCTGACCGAGCTTTGCTTCCTCAGGGAACCAGGCTGTAATTCCTTTGCAGAGCCCCACAAAACATCCCTCTGGCTCAGCCTCTTGTCTCAGCAGACTCAACATCACCACTGCTTGCAACCCTGGGGGCAGGTCCTCACCCCAGAACCCATTCAGTCTCCCCCACGCTGATCCTCTGAGCTCCCTCCCCAGCACCTTCCTCGCTTTGGAGGACAGACCTCATCTCTCTTCTGCTTTCATCCATCCTTTGGAGCTTCCACGGCTGAGGTATTTCAGCCAGCTGTAATGCAGGGCCGAGAACAGCCATCCGGACACAGTGCCGGGAGCTGCTGCACTCCCTGCGGGACGCCTCCTAATATAGTTCCCTAGTCATCGTCCCCATTCCCAAATCTCTCCCCGTATTTCTTCCTACTCTCAGCTGACATCTAGGACCGGCTCACTAAATATATTACACAACAAAATGCAATCCCTTAAAGGCTTTTGAATGCTTCATAGAGGAATATTTAATGGCAGCTGATTTTTGCTAATGGGAAAAAAGCCAGAGCGCGTATCTCTGCCCATGCTGGGAATCAGGGCATGTTCCCAGAAAACCTGGATGCAGAAAAAGCATGCAAGAGAAGAAGGGACCTGCAATTCCTAGAGCTCAGAGGAGCTTTTGTGACCCTTCCTGTCTTGCTGGCTGCACAGTCCGTGATTCATAAAACCGTCTGTGTCCATCACATGGGAGAACTGAGGGAGAGAGTGGTGAGGCTCTAACTGACCTCCGTGATGAGAGAGGCTCATCAGGTTGGTGACCTCTGCATGAGGCCGTGGAAAAACAGCATTGCCCATGGCAGTCTGCTTGCAGATTTTGGTCTGTGGCTCTGTCAGGAAGGAGAAGATATTTGATGCTACTACAGCTACAAAAGACTGTCTTGGCAGTATTGCCTTGCACAGATTAGCGGGGTGGATACAGAGAGCTCTGTCTCCCCACTGACCCCAGTGGGTACATGGCCCAGCCCCCAGACAGGGACTGCAAACCCTAACACAGCAGCCACGGCTTTCTCATGTCCCACATTGAGCAGGCAGGAGCTTG
>NW_009695904.1:0-10370 GCF_000703405.1 Apaloderma vittatum | reverse complement strand
AGAAGCAGGAATTGGGAGGAAGGAGGCTTTTCTCCCCACAGCCTAATCAAGAAGAGAAAGGCATCTGCCAAACAGCTGATTTCTCTTACAGTGCAAGGCTGCTAACAGTTACAGAGCCAGGCACACCTCTCTTGGGGACTCCACTGAGCAAGGACTCTGTTTTCCCTTTTAAGCTGGAAGGAATGTCTGTGCTCTGGCCCCCACAACCTCATATTTTCCACCACAAGGCAATGACCGGTGAGGCCCCATAAGGGGAACAATGACATGAGAGTCTGGGGAAGAGGAAATCTCTACCGCAAACAAGTCTGGAAAATGGCTGCTAGAAGGACGAGAGCTTGTGCCTCCCTGCTGCAGCCTTCCTCTGCCGTTCACCCTAAACCCCACCTCAGGCTCACAGCCTCAAAAACCTAATAGCCCCAACCCAAAATGTCTCTTAGCACTCTTCTCTCCACCCATTGCTGCAGCGCTTCTGGGAGAAGGGGCTCGATTCCACCCTGCCGCAGCACACGGTGAAACTGCCAGCTCCTCCGCAGCTACCGGGAACTTTCGTACCGGCACTGGCTTCCAGCAAGGCACAGAGGCAGGACATCAGAGATTGATTTGCACATGCCAAACCATCTGGAGAGGCTTCAGCTGCAAGCAGGACAGAGTTAGTCCCAGGGGAGGAGAGGAGGTGGTGGTACTGCTGCTACACAGTGGTTCTCAGGGGGAGAAATCCACTTAATCAGTTCATATTTGGATAAGAAAATAACTCTCATGCACAGGAAAGGATCTCAGTGCGCACAAAAGTTCCTAAATGAAGTTAGTCCCACAGGATCTGGGGGATGAAATTGGTATCATCCTCCTCATATGACAGACTGGGAAAGAGAGGCCCAAGGGAGGGGATTTGCTCAAGAACAACCAGAAGTCAGCAGCTCAGCTCCCTTTGGTTCCTGGTCTGGAGCCAGGA
Source organism: Apaloderma vittatum (assembly GCF_000703405.1). Taxonomy (NCBI): domain Eukaryota; kingdom Metazoa; phylum Chordata; class Aves; order Trogoniformes; family Trogonidae; genus Apaloderma; species Apaloderma vittatum. Next base: position 9,421 of record NW_009695904.1, on the reverse strand, counting down.
CCACTTTGCAATCTGATATATGAGCCATACTCCTCGTTGGGGCATGACTCTCATTCCCAGATCCCAAGCGCCCTGGGCCCTGTTTTGCCGCAGCTAGGCTTGCAGGAACAGCAATCTCCATCCTGTTTTGTTTAAAATGTAAAAATAAAAACAAGACCAGCACATCAACAGGAGGGGGCCACTCTGTATGCAGATAGCACGTGAGACAAGTCAGAGCACCTTAGGAGTGATGAGAAGAAGGCCTTGCAAACAGGAGAGTGTGAAGGAGGAGGATGAGGAGGAATTCCTCCTCAGAGCAGGCAGGCAGGGATGGAACACTGTCCCTGGCCTCCAGAGCAGAGCAGAGCTGTGGAGCACAGACTCCTCCTAGCAATTAAAGACAGGCACCATCACCTCCAAGCACACCCAGGCTCAGCGGTAAAATAAAGGTTTCTCTGGCAGTTGGCATCTTCCCAAAGGCATACTCCTTCTTCTGCAAGACACAAGAAGACCACGTCCACAGAGCCCAGCACCAGAGCCCTGAGAACATCTGCCTCATTTCAGCTGTGTCCCCCTCTTACCCAATCTGAGGCAGTTTGTGCCATATACAATCTCAAACATCCCCTTTCAACCCCTTTCTGTGTCATGGCAATCCCTCTTTTTCCATCCTTCATCCCCCTAATTTCCCCCACTCGGAAGTCCTGTGGATTTTGATTGTCCTGCCAGTAAGATTTTGTTGCTTCTTTTTCCAGCCAGCCAAGATGATTTATTTCTGGATAAGATCCAAACCTGGCACATTTCTCAGCCATCACCTGGCTCCAACAGAGTGAAGGGAAGAACAAGCTGAGCAGTTGAAGGCAAGTTGGGATTTACAACCCTATGGCATCTCCTCACCTCTTCCAGTAACTGGATACACAAGAGTGCAGGAAACGCTGAGGTCTACTGGCAGCCTCCAGGTTCTTGCGCAAGAGACCTCAGTAGTTTTGTTCCCACCACTAATGCACTGGATTTGATGATCCCCCTTTCCAGCTCTACAGCTTGTTCTGTCTTTAAACACCTTCTACCACATCACAAAAAAGCAATGGAAGTCTCTATGTGATTGGAGGGAAGCACTGAGTCAGCCTGAGTGTGGGAGGGAGAGTTGAGAACAGGATTGGGCATGAGCCAGTTTTGCGCTTCCCATCTTCTAGCCTCAGTCAAGGACTCGCTCAGCTCCTTGTTAACACTGAGCAGCTTCAGGCGTGCTCCACCCAATGGCTCTGCTGGAGATGGCTCTGCAAGAGCGTAGAGCCAGGGGACAGTGCTCTCTGTCACAGCCATTCCTCTAAAGGTTCTTTACTATGTGAAAAGTCATGAGATCCCCTTTACACACTGGAAATGGCAACATAGGGTCAGAATACACACTATTATTAGGCATTATTTTGTCTAGACAACTTTTCTTGGCCCATGGTATTGACAGAGTATCCTGTTCCTAAAACTATATAGTCAGGAATGGTTATGAGCCTAATAGGAAAATGAGAAAATAGAAGTGAGGTAAAACAAATCTGCAAGAGGGAAAAAGTTTGGGAAGGCTGGGGAACTAAGGTGAAGTCTGCTTATCAGTGGTATACCTGCCAAAAAGGCACAGCTCCATCACAGGTTAACCTATGCCCCTTTAGCCAGAGGAAGCTGAAGGCAAGTCTACCAAAGCTCTCTCATACTACAACCTTCAAAATGCAAACAAGGATTTCAGGAGGTGTGCAGATGCAAAGAAAGCTCTCTAGGTTGTTGTAACCTCAGCTTTTACTACTTAAGATTTGACAACTAGCAGAAAGGTGCATGTGCCCACTCATTTGCTTTGAAAAGAGGAGAGGAAAACCACTGCTGTAAAAACTAAGTGAAAATCATTGCTGTGAGACGAACACAGGGAGGGCTACACATGCATACAAACTACAGGGAGACGTGCCTGCGTTCTCCTCTGCTCTCAGAAACATCAACACCATCAACAAGCAAATCCCATTATACCGCAAGTGCAGTCACCCCAGAACCTCACACTGGGACCAGAGAGTAGCAGCACTGGGCCATGTGCGACGCAGCACAGGGGGAACTATGACCTTTGAGTTATGACCAGCTACTTCCTTCCAACTCCAGCTGCCCTTATTATCCCCCAGAAAGCCTCCAGCCCCGGCACCGGCACCTGAAACCATCCCTGTGCAGAGCTAACACCATTTCACACCTATCCTGAAGAGGCTTCCCTCTGTGGTAGGCAAAGTCTGTAAATCTCTTGGACTTGTGCTTAAGGGCTGACCTCTTTACTGAGACAGCCCAAGAGGAAGCTCTGATAAGGTGAGAAGGCCATGAGGTAACCAGTAGCCTCGCTGTGAAATACACTATAAAATCCGGTCACTATGGTAACTGCCACAGCTGGGAGGGAAAGAAAAAAAATTTCAGAAGTCCAAAGGCTTCCAACCTTCCCATGGATGCCCCACACGTGAGTATTGCCGTGGGCTATCAGCACCCACAGCCCCTCAGCCCCTCCAGCCCGTGCTGAACCTGCTCTCGCTCAAGATGCTCGGCCAAACGCCAAGGCCTTTTCTTAGGCAAGCTGCTTGCACTTACACTGGTGCATCCTTGCGGATCCCTCATCTCATTTCTGATTTAACCCAGCATAAATAGAAGAGAAACAGGAGATAAACTATGCTGTGTGGGCTATCCGTGAGGAAGACGGATGGTATTTCCTTGACACTCCCTTGACCTGTTCGCTTACAAGCTCTTGCTCTCACGATATATCCTGTTACAACTATGTGCCTTCCCACAGCAGCAGAGCAGTATATAAAATGAAGGGTAAGTGTAACTGAGTAGTGAACAACCTCTGCTGTGCTCATTAGAAATGGCACGCCTCATTCCCATGCATGGACTCCTAGGCGAGCACGCTGTCACGCCTACTTCTCCCAGGGCCGAGTTTCCCTTATCACCCCACGGTCTCTGCGCCAGGCTGACAGCGTGGACTCACCAGCACAGGCAGCCCAAAGGCAATTCTGTGATTAACAAACATCAGAAATTACTATTGATTTCCTATAATTCCTAAATAAGGCTGGGTAACATTTTTCAGACAGAAAGCTAATTCACTAGAAAACGCAATTCGAGATCAACCAAAACTATTTGGCAATTTCTGCCTAGTTCAGGGAACAGCTTTGATTCCAAAATTATTTCTAAGATAAAGTGAACTATTTTCCCTCTCTTATTTTGAAATATATTTCATGAAGTGTGGTATCTAAACTTAAAGGTCAAAGAGTGCAATATAAAAACATGTTTTGATATGCTTAGCAACTTTTTGTTTGGTCAGTCCTTTTTTTTCTACTGAGAATTGAATTTGAGCTGACCTGAAATGAAATGTTTGGTTTGACTCACCGATTCATCTAGGGAATTAAAAAATAAAATAAAATTCCCATGGCTTTATTCCTAAAACATCATTATTTGGTGTCTAAAGCAACCTATTCTTCTCATTCTTTCATCTCCTTCCATCTGGCGCTTCATGACCGTGTCTGGAAATAAGGCAGAACTGTTGCAGACATCTCTCTCCCCCTCTCTCTGCAATCATGAAATTTTTTCCTGTCTAGCTGGGAAGACTGTTAATGCTGACTCCCATGGCTTGACTTTAAAAAAACAAACAAACAGAAAAATAAAACTGCAGCTCCATTTGGTGTTATGATAACCCAGATAGATGTTGCTTCAGGGAAACCATCCTCTCCTCTTGAGTCATTCCAGGAAAGCAAACAGTGCTGATTTAACAAGGCAGCTCCCAGTCCAAATCGTACTGGGGCTGCAAACGCCTTTCTCCATCTCTGCTCCACTCTGGTACCCTCTCAAACACTCAGTCCCATCCCACCGCTTCTCCTCACACCCCGAGGAGCTTGCACCCGCACCCCTGTTGAGTATCATTCCCCCTCCTGGCACCAGCCAAATCCAGGTGGCATCGCGAGGTTTGTGTGCAGAAGCTTGAGCGGGAGGCTGATACGTGCACCATGGAGCGGTACAAGCACGCTCAGGTTCACCTGGAGAAGGAGAGAGTGCCCAGGACTCACGCAGAGGCAACACGGCGCCGCCTGCAGCTGGGGACCAGGTGCTGGGTCCTCTGCCTAGCTCTAATTCCCCAACAGGCACAAGACTTCTCGTTGTTGCCTATACATGCACCCAGGGGGACTCAGTGTGCAGAGATGTAAAGGACCTGAGTGCATCCCTGCAGTCACATAGAAATGGGGCTTTTGTACTTCAGTAGCTTATCTGGCCCCAAACCAGCAAAGGCAGGCAACCAGTGTCAGCCAGATGCGATGACAACAACCCAAGCACTTAGAATCATTGAATCATAGAATAGTTTCAGCTGGAAGAGACCTTGAAGATCATCGAGTCTAGCCTTTGGCCCAGTCCTATCAACCTCCTAAACTATGTCCCCCAATGCAACATCCACTCATCTCTTAAACACCTCCAGGGACGGTGACTCAACCCCCTCCCTGGGCAGCCTGTTCCAATGGCTGACAACCCTTTCAGTAAAGAAATTCTTCCTAATATCCAACCTGAACCTCCCCGGCACAATTTAAATCCATTTCCCCTTGTCCTATCACTCTCCACTAGGGAGAACAGACCAGCCCCCGCCTCTCTAAAACCTCCCTTCAGGTAGTTGTAGAGAGCGATGAGGTCTCCCCTCAGCCTCCTCTTCTCCAGGCTGAACAGCCCCAGATCCCTCAGCCCTTCCTCATACGACTTGTGTTCTAAGCCCTTTATGAGGTTGGTAGCCCGCCGCTTGCCCCTCTCTCTCTTTTCTCACTGGTTTGGAGACAGTGATGGGGCATTAGGGACTTGCTATGGTCTTTGGTACTGCCCTGGGAGAGAAAGGGAGGGCTCCAAGCACTGCTAGTGACCCAGAGGCTCTCCACACCTCCCGCAGCCCACGTTCCTAGAAGACAGATCGCTGCTTGAATCACCTCCAAAAGCACAACTATCCTCTGATACTTCTTGAGCTCTTCTCAGGATGTTTTGCTTTCTGCCCCGTGGCGTGGCCGGGCCGCATTTCAGAGATGCACGGCTGTGGGCGCGCACAGCTGCCGACACCCTTACACGCTCCTGGCTCACAGGCTTTCCTCAGCGCAGCTGTGGCACGCTGCTGGGGAGAAGAAGCTGCCTTCCAGCCACTCTGCCTGCTGGCAAATCCCTGCCTGCCAGGTATGTCGCACAGTCCCAGCACAAACCCCTGTACTTTAGGGCCAGCAGTGACCCCATCAGGGCCCCCAAGCAGCCCTACAGAAAACAAGGGAGCTCCCCTGCTTCCCCTAAGGGCCTTAAAGAGACACAGTGCAAAATGTAGAGGGCATGATGCTATCGGTACGCGGACTTGCTTAATAATGACATGTGTTTCTCATCTCTTTTGTCCCTGCAGTTCCCAGAGCACGTCACAGATCAAACACATGAAGCATCACTGCCCACCACTAGAAAACATGTGCTGTAGGGAGGAATCCCAAAGAGCACTTGAGGTTTTGGGCAGAAACCTCAGGATTTGTGCAACACCTGAGCAGCCAGCAGGAGTTGAGGGGCTGCAATGTAGACATCTGCATGCATCCCATCTCCCCTGTCCAGCCCTGGCACAAGCCAAACCAGACTCCCGACCCCAAGCACCAGACGAAAGATCACCTGAGGTCTCAGTGTGCGAGCTCAGCCCCATCGTGGTCTTAAAGGGAGAGTCCAACAGCAGTTTGGCAGGATTTTAGCCCAACATACTGTCCCCACCAGTGGTTCCCATTTAAATTCTGGCACCTATGCAGGAGCTCAGCCTTAACCCTGGCAACCAGTAAGAGAAGGGGCTTCCCTGCACAACGGCCTCCCCTGTACCCCTCCAAATCCAGCCCTCCTCTCTGGCAGGGTGATGCTGGCACAGCTCAGGAGAGCCGAAGGCAGCTCTCAAGGATTCCACACATAAATATTTTCTACATTGGGAAAAACTAGAGCTATAATGCTCCAGCTCATCTAGATTAGCAAATGTGGAAGCTGCTTTACACGAAGCAAGTGCACTTTTTTCATTGATTTTGTGGGTATAAACGTTACCAGTAAAGACTTAACTAGGAAAAAAAGTCAGTGTCTGCAGCACAGGCTGCTGGCAGAGATAAGCTCAGAGCCTGGCCAGTGGCTGCAGTCCTCACTCACTGAGACAAGGAATTCTAAACATTTCCCTGCTAAAAAACCCCCACAACCACCAGTGAGCATGGAAGAGAAACCACCAAACGAGCTAGATCCAAAGAGAAAAATCTTGGCCTCGTTGAAATGAGAGGTGAAACACTCTGTCTGGTGAGGATCTTGATGGCCTTGTTGCATCGTGCCAGCTAACCAGAGGCACTCCAAAGCACTTAGGGCAGGAACCACTTCGAAAACTCCGGGACTCCCTTAGCTGGCCACTACGCACGTTTCTTTGCACAAGGGAGCCCCTGTTGCTGGGCTTGGCCTGCTCCTGTTGTGAAAGCAGCTTGTGAGTACCATATGGTTTGAGGCAAGTGCTCCCCTACTTCCCTTCACTGTCCTGATTCAGAGGTGGGCTGAATGAATTGCATGAGCTTCTTCTGTGAGTGCATAAACCACTCCTCTGCCATACGCGCACAAGTCAGACGACAGCCAGTAAAGGAAGACTGAGTAAAGAAAAGTGGCTCTTTTTCACGTGTCCTCTTTAGACAGGTCCTTTTTCCCCACACCTCCCATTCTTTTCTCGCACCACACAGGCAGCCAAACAGCCCCCTTCCATGCCACCTCACAGAAATCAGAGTGCCAGAAAACGTCACCCACCCACTCACCAACACAACTCATGGCTGCTATAGGAGCAGCTCTACCCGTGCATCCCAGCACTGCTGAGCCTCAGGCCCCCCAGCTCCATCCTTCCCACCCACAGCCTCGCTCTGGATGAAGGAGCCTTGAGCAGAAGCAAAGACAACAGCCCAGAGGGGAAATCTGTTGTGGTCCTGTCACATCACCACTGCAGTGTGGCATTTCCAGCAAAGATGCTCCTGATAAACTCAGTCCTCTGGGGTGTCTCTCCGCTCCACAACCTTTCCTGCCGTCCACTGGCTGTTTAATTTCTCTCTTGAGTGCCAGACCTTCTGTTCGTCAGCACTGAATTTCCTCCAGCTGCCGAGAATTCTTATTTCTCTGTGTTGTCAAACTCAAGACTGCTTTTTCCCTGCCTTAATTGATATTTACTCCTCTAACTTTGTACTGGTGGAGCCTTTGGTTTTTCTCAAGGGCGTCTGGTTAGTCATGGTCTTTGAATCCTTTTTAATGCTTTGGAGCAAGAATTTGGAATTTGACTGTGTTGCTCAAAAAAACCTTAAACTCTATTTCTCGTGCATTTTAGCACATCGACATCACGTCCACGTTCTCTCCAAGACATCAGAAATAAAAGCTTTAATCTTGTTTATTGTTCAGGAATCTCCCTGGAGACTGAGAAGAGATCTTCACAAGACCCGAGTGGCAGGACTCACTGGTGAAACACAAGTTGATTGTGTCACACCTCGCCTGCCCGAGCTCCAGCTCCCCACTTCCTGCCTGTCCGGATGACTTTCCTCACTCACCTTCCCAACGCGCTGGTCCTGCTGTCCTCCAGCAACGTTCTACATCACTCACACTTGTGTTTGAGGGACACTGCAAAGCTCCCATTGGGATGGCACGCATGTAGGAAGCATACAGGGCTGGGAAGCACCTCTTGGGTCCTCAAGTCCATCTCCACACTTCCCATGCCACCTCTGCATACAGCTCCATCTACATGATGCTGATTAAAGGCTGTTTTTTGGGTTTCTTTTTCCTTTTCTCATGTCCATTGAAAGTTTTGTCTCAAAAACCTCTCAGGAGTCACAAGCATTCCTCTAATGTGAAGACTGACTGTATTCATGCCCAATTCATACTGGCATATGAATAATTTCTGTGCTTTAACTCAAAGCATATGAATTCTGTATTTTAACAGCATGCTTTCCTCCCTGACCCTTCATTCCCTCATCCTGCCCAGCATAAGGGAGGAAAATACATAGCTGTAACTGATGTCTATCTTAATAAACAATGTTCTTTCATAAAAGTAACCTGTGTTTTGACTGTTATCAACAACAATTTCAAACAAGCATAGAATCCAAAAATCTACCATTACAGTGGAAATCTGGGGTACAGGCCAAATCAGGGGTGAAAATACGCAGTTTAACACCATTTTATGGCCAGAAGAGGACAAAGAAAAGTTTCAAAACTGTATTCAATATTTTTGCTACAGCATAAGCTCAGCCAAGATTGTAATCAGGACAATAAGTCATGACCGCCAAACTCCTGCTCCTTCCAAGGAAAAAGAATCCCCCATACAACAAGATGTGACACGCGAGATTAGGGATGGAGACAGAAAGTAGAAGAGATTCACTCTTCATTGCATTAGCCTAGAAACAAACAGAATGATGGCTCCTAATGTGAGGCAGCTTTAGTTGTGTTTCTGTGAGTGAGCAGCCCCCTCCAGAACTAAGCTCCCTACTGTCTGGAGCCAATATCCATTAGTTAGCCATGCTGGTATCTCAACAGGCAGCGGAAAGACAAAAGTCAGCATTTTCCCCTCATTGTAACCCCATTCCAACACACAAGGGCCATGTATCCTGCAATAAAACCCACGATGCTACGGGCAACAATTGCCATGGAGGCTTGGGATCTCTTTGTGTATCTAAGCTCTCGTGCCCCCACAGATGGAGCATGGGGAGGGCTCAGAAAGAGTTCCTGGGAGAAAAGGGGGAATAGGAGGAGGAGTGTAGGGGTGCTGCCACAGACCAGAGCACATCTGGCTCTCCCATTTTGTTCCTGTCCTGGGTTTGAGCTAAAACCCAGTCCTATTTAGGGATTTTTACTTTTCAGTTTTAGTCCCTTCTAAAAGGCTGCCCTTTCTGAAGCTAGCAGCATTTTTTGCAGACAGTGTGTGCTACCGGCAGTGATAACACCTGATGTTTACAGTTACTGCCTGGGACTGGGATGCAGAAAGGCTCTTGCTGATACTTATTCCTATAGTGACTAAGGCCACTGCTGGCTCTTGTGTGCCACGCTGGGGGTGCCGGGGAGTAAAGGGGGGTCACAAGGAAGTAAATGTTGCACATCCGGGGGGTAATAGACAGGACAGGTGACCAACGAGAGTATTCCATCCCATATACGTCATATTTAGTATAAATTGAGTGATCACGAGAGTTTCTGCCCTTCTTTGCCCTCTTCTGCAATGGCCGGCGTCCAGAGAGGACTCGGTCCGATCTCCTGCTTTTGATCCGGATCCTGAGTTCCCGAATCCAGCTCCCTGTATCCAGCCCCCACTGCTGCCGCTGAGCCTGGGGTTTCCCCAGTGCCTCCTGTTCTGCAGCACCAGTGGGGATTGGTACCGGGGGAGGGAGCTGGGTTTGATATTGGGCTATTATCTATAGTT
>NW_009695903.1:0-5169 GCF_000703405.1 Apaloderma vittatum | reverse complement strand
TCTTCTCAGTGGTGTCCAGTGACAGGATAAGAGACAATGATCACAAACTGGAAAAGAGGAGGTTCAACCTAAACATAAGGGAATACTTCTTCACTGTGAGGGTAGCAGAGCACTGGAACAGGCTGCCCAGTGAGGTTGTGGAGTCTCCGTCTCTGGACTTCCAAAACCCACCTGGATGTCTTCCTGTGCGACCTACTGTAGGTGATCCTGCTCTGGCAGAGGGGTTGGACTGGATGATCTTCAGAAGTCCCTTCCAACCTCTACCATTCTGTGATTCTGTGATCTACAAGGAAACGCTGAAGCCAAAGTTCTCTCAACCCATGAAACTCTCCGGCCATGCTTTCCCTCTGATCATCAGAATAACTTGCAAAACAAGCAGCATATCACGTTTATTAGGTAGAACAGTTGAAAAAAAAATATTTGTTTGTTAAGTCACGGTACATAGACATAACCACTGTGTTTGCCTATTTTCTCATCTAGACCAGTGTACAAGTTACAGTTTGCAAACTATTGCAGAAAATCAAGCAAAATATGTCTTGCTGTTTACTCCACAGTGAGGAGAACTTCAGAAGCTGCCAAAAAGCAGTATCAGCAAAAGGTGCCAAAGTATATTTGAAGCCCAGGATGTCACAAAAAGGTTTAACTTGTGTGATGTAAACCATTTCAGTTTCTTTACTAACTAGCAAATAAGTAATAAATTAACTGAATAAACATATGAAAATGAGAACAATAAAAGCTTATTAGTTGAATAAGTGCAGAAAAGTGTTTTTAACAGAGAAACTGGAGAAACTACAATCATGAGTTTAAACTTACACTGAGTTCAAGTTAAGACTAAAAAAACCCCACCAATTCAAGTGTAAATCTATAAAGTGAAAAAGCCTAATGAACAGTAAGAATCACAGGCTAATAAAACATGTCAGGTCAGACAAATCTGATACCCAAACCCACCATAATTGCATGTATGTTATATAAAGGCATTCTAGTGCATGTAACACTTATTGATTTCAGAAAAGCACTTGATATGATACTGAATTACAGAACTTCTAGCATCTGGTGCATGAGATAGAAGGAAATATCATAATAGGGTGAAAGAAGACTGATCAATGAGGAGGAACAAAGTGATGCATCCTCAGAGGCAGAGCTGCTGTTGGAACAGAGGCTGTTCTCTCAACGCATTTTCTACTGCCAAGATCTGGGAGAGGAGGCAATCAGAAAAATGCACTTGTGCTTCCCTAAAATGTCATCTCTTTTTTTTTTTTTTCTGAGAGGAAAATGGTTGATAATTCATTACAAAGGGTGCATTTGGACTTAGAATTTTCTACTAATGCATCTGTCTCTTGGCACACAGAAACCTTTAGGAAGTGCTGCTCAGGAGCTTTCCTCACTGCTGAGAGAAGCAGCTAAATTCTTTTTCTCTGCATTTGCTCTCAATTCTCTCAGTGGCGAGGACTTTCTCTCCTGCATGCCTTAAAAATTTCCAAAGAAAATCACCTATTTGTTTTTCCTTAGAGATTCAATTTTTATGGGCTATTTAAAAATAACACAGCTCTGTCCATTAAGATTGAACACACAGATGGTGTCATCTGATAGAGAGCTGACATCACCATCATGGTGGCACCAGCTCTGCTTATTATAAAGCAAATACTGTGGATAGCTTGGTAATTGAGGGAGTCATGGAGTACATACTCTAAAAACCCCAACATGTTTAAGCCAAGTAATAATAAACACTTTGACAAGCCATGGTATTTTAATTTACAAAGAGAGTCAAGAATTTCCTTAACTTCCTAACTCTTAGATTTGCTGAACATATTTTTTGATTGTCCCTGATGGTTCCGTTAGAAAGACTGCTGAACTTTGCTGGTCAACTAACTAGGATGAGGAATACTATATGCAATGACAGCCAGCTCCCGCTGGGGATAAAAATTTGGTAAAGAAATTCTGTTTTCTTGGGTAATAGACAAGAATGTAGATTATAATAGTTACAGAATCTAATGCTACCTGTACATTCTCAAATATAAGGACCATATTTGCTTCAAATTCATGCCTTTGAGTACCTTCAGTCTTCTAATCATTGTGGGTAACGGTCCGTCTAAACTTACCCATCTGAGTGCATAAATATCAGGAAGAAATTAGTTATTAAAAATAAAAACAGGTATTTTTTGATGATTAGTAAAACTTCATTAAGAAACCTTAGCCCTTTCCAACTCCATGTGTTCCCAGTGTGGTTTTCCATGATCCACTACTTGAATTTACCCTTGAAAGCATATAACGGCAGGTGGAAAAAATACAGTGGTGTTATTGAGAAAAATTAATACTATGAACAGAAGGAATTTGTATGAAATATTACAATACCCTATACCAGTTTTTCCAGTTCTATGCTGGTTTTTTTTCTATCATGTTGCAAAATGTGTTTCGGGACTACAATTCTCTGTGTGAATTTTCCCCAAATAACTGTGATTTTTTACTGTCACTGTTAGTGTTTCAACTGTTAGTGTTTCAGCTGTATTATACCCATTCCCTGTGAGTGCTTCTGAACTGTAAGATATAGGGGTTACAATAACTTCAATATAAAGAGGGTTTGGGTTAAAAAATTACTATGAATTCCACAAAGTCCATGCGTCTAGAGAACGCTAATAACCATGTTTTCCTGGTTTACAGTTTAACATTCCTTTTCCCCTTAGTTACATCCATACAAAGAAGTTATTATGCTGAATCCCCTGCAGCCAGTTTACAGAATTACTTATTCTGCAGCAAAGAAAAACAAGCTTTGTTAAGGAGATTATGGCTCTGCTGTTTTAATGATCTGAAATTTTCACTGCAAATACATCTTAATTGGATGAGACATCAAATGCAAAAGCTTTGATCCCTGCAAAGAGAAGTGCATGTAATAGAAAGGTCCAGAAAGAACAGTATCTGAAAACATAACAAAAATGTGTCTTCTAAATTCTAAAGTTCTACAGAAGTAAATCTCTAACTGTATCTAAGCACTAAGAAAATTCAAACTTTGGGAAACCTTTCTTTTCCAGCAATTTTCTGACTACTAGTCATATAGGTGTTCCTTATTTATCCCTGTGGCTCCACTGAATTAATGTACCGAGACCAGTGCCATGCATAGAGCAGCAAAGGCTCTTCCACATACACTCTGCCAACAGGGTACAGCCCCTCCTACCTCAAGCCACAGCCAAAACACAAAACTAGGGAAGGCCAGTTTTTAAATACCGGCACTGAAGCAAGGAGGCAGTCAGCATTTAAAATTTCTGATGGTAGGAAACACTTAAAAGCTTTTGGTTACGTAAATATGCTCTACATCAGATTTCCTGTTTTAGGGAATCACTCTGCACCAAAATCCAATATTGCTACTTTTCCCTCTCAAAGCTTTCGTGGTTTATGAGTGAGAAGCATTGATTTTACACCAACTCCAATACAGAAAAACAAGAAGAAATAATTAAGGTGAGACTGGCTACTCAGATGGAATTATGGATCACCTTTGTTGCGGTGATGACCCAACAAAAACTGATTGGACATGTCAGGGTGCCATGAAGGCTGAGGCTCCCTGGTGGCTCCCCGGTGGGGCCAGGCAGTAGCGCTCTCCGTGCCAGGACATCTCAGCATAGGGTCTCTGGCAAGTGTCCATACCAAGACCCTAATTCACTTAGAGGTGCTGAGGTTTCCCATCACCTACACGCCCAGCATTTTTTAATTGAACGAGGACTAAGATGTACTGACCACTAAAGGGCCATGTCTGCCAGATGTCTCCTAAAATACATAAAGGAGGCAGGTATGAGGTACGAGAAATCTAAATGGTCAAAAAAATCCGCTCTTAGCAAAACTCAGCTTATACTTTAAGTCTGATGATCCCAGTGACATTTTCTGTTTAACACGGTTTGTGCCACTAACTTCACTTTATTCAGGCAGATTGTTTAAGAACTAGGTTTACATGTATGTTTACTGCCGTCTTGTGTTGGTAAAAAAACCATAGATCTACTGCTGTGCATTTTATGCTCTCTTGAGTAAGTCTTGCAGTCTTCTTATGTGCAAGGTTGTCAGAGTTGTTGGGCGACTCTGGGATTTGTATTTTTCTTAAGTGTGTGTATAAAGAGTTTTCAGAGAATTCAATCTATTGGTTCTGTAATCAGTTTCCCCAGAATCAAGAGAAGCCCCTTTGATGTATCAAGAGCCCACCTGACCAGGAGAGCACACCTCTGTTTTCCAGTGACTTTGAACAAGTCCTCACTATTGGTTTTAGTTTGTATCAGCACAGAAAAACAATTATTTCAATTTTTTGCATGGGCTCATTGATACAGAAAAAAAAATCCTGACAAAGCACTGCTGTATGGCAAAAAATGTTTTATGTTTAGAAAGACAACTCAGTAGTTTGAGGCTGAAGTAAGATCACGCTAAGCTTACTTAAAAATGTGAAAGATGTATAAAATCAAGTGTCTTAAATTTTGACAATGAATCATCCTTTGAAGTTGCTAGTTTAATCTTAAATTAGGTAAGCATTGTTCTATCTTTAACAGAAAATGGTATTCTTTTCTGCCAGATAATTCCTGGCAGCTCATTTCAGAGTTACGCTGTAGATAAAATCAAATGCCGAAGAGCGCATAACAAGAGTTTTTAAAACACTTTCCTCATCTGCCAAAAAAGCTTTGGAATTACAGGAGATGTTTCATTTTGTCAGCCTTGATTACATGACACGTCTCTTCAAGGCAGTAATTTCTATCACCTGCAACTGAAGTGATTTTAAAACGTCTTCCAGCTATTAGAAGTTATTTTGCGCCTTAGGTCAGGATTTCTCGATCTCCATTTCTGTAAGGGCAATCACGACAGGAAGGATGGAGACCTCCAGTAACCAACGAGTATCTGTTTCTTTGGTGAGTCAGTTACAAAATTATCTTGTAGGTGCTGAAGTTTATGTTGAAATCATCCGAGAAAAAAATAATTTGTGACCAGCTACTTGTCATCGGATGCATTTGTCACAAACGTCCCTAAACCACGTGGTAGCAAAGCAGGAAAAAACAGGCAGTCGTCTGATTCAGCGGTACGTCCTAGCCCTCCGATATCTGGCTTCGCTTGAAGCCAAATGTAATTTACTTCGTATTCAGGAGCCTTCTCAGACAACAACAGGCCCTTCGGAAAATTTCAGCTATTACCCACAGTGGAAACTCG